>NC_051186.1:18744728-18787545 GCF_013339695.2 Rhipicephalus sanguineus
TTTTCTATTGTTAGTCTATATCCAATCTATAGACAAAAGTTAGTTGATGAAGTTTGTTTTTGTCTAATTCCGGTGTATAGATTGTCTATATACAAAGGTTGATAAATTGGTGTTATTTCCTATTGTCAAATCCCAGTCTATACACTGTCTAAATACAAAAGCTAAAGTGGAGTTATTTAATTCTTGCTGAAATAAGGTTTTTCTTTGAAATTTATCAGACGTGTGTACTTTATGCAATTTGCTACCTTTTTTGTTTATATAACATCGATTGGGCAGTATCTAGTAGGCCTTTAACCGATGAGGTTGTGTTAGGGTCCTTGGCCTGAACGTCGCAGCACAGTGTGGTCATCGATGCAGTCGTCCTTCTTACAAGCCACTGGACTGGATGCACGTCTTTAGATTTGCCCCAGCGTCACGAACTATATTCTCATCTCCCTACCTTACCATCGTCATTCATCACTCTTTCGCTCCCCTTCCACCCTCCCCAGTGTAGAGTAGCAGGCCAGAGCAAACATAGCTCAGGCCGACCTCTCTGCCTTTCTGTAAATAAATTCTCTCTCTCCTCTCTCTCTCTAAGCATGCACTCCTTATTGCCCCATTGGGCCCTAGCTGTAAGTATGTTAAAAAGACTAAGGGGGCTCATTAATTAATTGAACCACAATGTGAAATTGAGCAGGAATGCGTTTTTGTATATCTCATAACACATCTGGCGCACATGGCACATATATATTTCCCCTCGTAACTTGCATGCTCAAATTAGAACTAAAAATGTTTCCCTAAGTATGTCGCACTCTATATGGCTCACCGACTGGATGTACAGCAAGACTGTGTGGTTCTTTCCGCCTTCGTTGTGCTACAATGCAAAGGGCAATGTATTTCGTCGAACACTGGAAATCGCAGCTTTGAAGCGGGACGATGGGCAAACAGTGAACAGAGTACAACAGCTCTCTTTCAAGACACAAATATGCAGGCCCACTGCAGTGCTTTCATTTTTGTTACTATTCAATATACAGTATTTCGCCATTCTTTTCATATACGAAGCACTGTGCCCAGAAACCAATTTTGTTAAAATATTTTGCGAATTAGCTGTGGCCCTTTTGCTAGCTCATTATATTTGTTCATTTTCACGACATTTCAGAAGGTAATATGTTAATTAAGATGTTCTTCAACAAATTGCATTTTTCTGTTTTCATTACGACGACGTGCAATGTAATATTAAATCGTGCTTCAGTAAGCGATTTCAAATTGATAATGTGTGTATGCACTTGCTTACATCTCCCGCTTAGAATATATATTTTTAATTAACAGGGAACATCAATAAGAAAGAACTTGCAACTGAATCGCCCTAAGGGCGAGTCATCGATGGTGACACTGGCTCGGTGCAAATTTCAAAGCGATATCACTCGGCACTGCGGACACTTGCTGTCAAAGGCTCAAGTTTTCCACATGCTTGTGATCATACACACAGACACGGCCGTGATGGCAACAGCTGTTACAGATAGTAGTAAAAACGGACCGTTCGTTACATATCCTGTACACGAATAGTCCACGAACGGTATGTTTAAACAGCAAGCACTGGAAATACAATTGAAGAATCGCTCAGAAGCGGCCTCCCCACTAAGAAGTTGCTTTTTCGTTCAGGCACTGCCGTGAAGGCCAAACCCCATATACGCGAAAATGCACGCGACAGCGAACGAGCGACGTGACGTAGATCGTCTTCGCGCAAGCGGTCGCTAGAATGGGGCAAACCCCATTCACGCGACGCCCTCGGCGAACGATCTCCACTGTTGCTGGCATGAGGGCGTTCACTCGTACCAAAAGTGGCCCGTTCTCAGCGGTATGCAATGTAAAATACGATGTTTTGTTGCATAATAGTACATAAAATGTTTATTATTGTCTTGCAGCCTTTTTTTTCGATCCCATCACTGCTGCTACGTGCTGCCAAGCCGCGTCACAAACGGCGTGGGTCCCAGCGTTCGCGTTCAGCAACGTCAACATTGCGCTGGTTATGTTGATGAACGTTGTTGTTGATGTGCGTCGATAAGAAAGCGGTGGCAATGAGCAATACGTCACTGATGCATCTTATTCCGGTGTTTTGCTATGGCTGCTTGAGCACAGCACTTCCGGGCGACGAGCGACGGACATGCGACAGATTCCAAATCTGAAAAAACCGAGCGATCGCGCGAAATCGACCACGCAACACGTCGCGCGAACGGCTCGTTTCGTCGCTCATAGCATCGCTCGTCGCTGTCGCGTGAATTTTTGCGCATAGGGGTTTCGCCTTGAATCGTGAAGGCGCGCGAGCGAACACGATAAGGAAGGGGAGAAAAGCGAGAACCGGTGCGGCAAACGAACGGAAGAGGGCGCGCAGCTGCAACTCAGTTTCAAATCGCTCGCTGAGCGAGAGCCAATCGGTTCAAACCAGGGGGCGCGCAGGCGCACTGACGTTTAACTGCGTTTAAGCCGTTCAGGCGGTGACGCATTTGAGGGTCGTTGCAAAAGAAGTTCTTGCAGCGCTGTGTGTAATGCCGAAATAAGTTGTTGCGCGCATGTATTTTTATCACGTTGTTTAATATTACGTGCCGGTATCGTCGCTGGAAGTCGTGGAATGGACACGTACTTACACCGCGTGTCGGGACGGACGCATCGTTGTTTCACATGCAATCGTTGACGGCCATGTGTTGTCGTAGCCCCAACGAGCGCGAAGCTTTGAACAAGATCACAAGCGCGCGCCTTTTGACGAGACTGTCGCCACAGCGAATATCGCTCTTCGGTGAGTTCAAGGACGTTGCCAAATCCCGTGACTGTGCATGACGACTTTGTGTAGGTAAGATTGCCCGAGCGGCGAGCTGCAATAATAGAGATGGTGTGCAAGAGGAAGTGTTTGATACGAAAGTATGCCTTGTACTAGTGTCTCTGCCTTCTGTGGTGCTCGTTATACGCTTCCGCGGAGCCGTTGCCGTGTGTGTCGATTAGAGCTAAAGACAGCCTGAAGAATACGAGTTGAATTGCGCGATGCTATGCTTGTGTTATGCAGGCCTTGTGTTGTTTCGCCCTTCTTCCTTGACTGTATGCAATGCGGCATCCTTGCATGAAATGACGTGCACATGCCTTGTCACTATAAAATTGAGTCTGCTTTTAAACATTACTCGTCGCCCCGTACCCTTTCTGTGGTGGAAATGCAACAGACGTTATCGTTCAATAAGCACAGTTACCCGCCACGGTGGTCTAAATATATAGTTGTTAAGGTGCTCGACTGCTGACCCACAGGTCGCGGAGATTGAATCCCGGCCGCGGCGGTCGCTTTGCTTGAGGGCTCGCGAAGTGCTTGAGGCCCGTGTTCTTAAATTTAGGTGCCCGTATAAAGAACCCCGGTGGTCAAAATTTCTGGAGCCCTCCACTACGGCGTCGCTCATAATCGTGGTTTTTGGATGTTAAACCCCATCAATTATTGTTATAAGCATGGTTATAGTTAACTAATGTGCAAATCAACTTTATAAAAGTAGACGGGTGTGCAGATAGAGAGACACATGTACACACACGGCGCGGTCATGCATACGCCATACTGCTCAGAGGCTATGTGTTTGTAGCTGCGTCGCCGTCTACGGTGCCGCGCTCGTTTTTGCAAAGAATGTACGTAATTGTTCTATAATAAATATTCAGTCTGTCTGTCGCAGATCGTAGCTCTTGGGTGTGTACAGACACAACCAAATCAATCGATTAGCCAAGGGAAAGCATAGCGGACTTTAATTGTTGGCCTTAACTGTAGTGTAGTAATAATGGCCTAAATTGAAATGGAATAAAGTGAACGGAAAATCGCCACTTGCCTTGATGGTATCTAAACGCCCGATGCTCAGCCGATTGAGCTACGACGGAAAGCGCTTCGCCGTACGCTTTGCTGGGCATTTATGTATGTGTAATCCCTTGGAGTGTTAGCCAGTGCCACTCGTACTCAAGGCGGTGAGTGTGGAACACTCTTCTTTGCCAGAGTTTGTCACGTGGCACGCGATCTTTCCATGAGGCGGCAGCTCACCGATAAAACGTCGCATGCGAACTTGAGGCATAAGTCAGCCGGGGCAAGGCTTCGCGATGAATGAAAGAAAAAAAAAGGGGATTTTTGGAGGGCCTCGTTTCTTTTTTATACAAAACCAAAACGATCGAAAAGATCCCCTTCTTTCGTAGATTCAGCAAGGGCGTCGCCCCAGTAGACTTAAAGCATCAAGTTAGCATGCGAGGGTTTATTGGTCAGCTGTACGTGGTGCTAAGACCCCGCCGCGGTGGTCTAATGGTTATGGCGCTCGACTGCTGATCCGAAGGTCGCGGGATCGAATCTCGGCCGCGGCGGCTGCATTTTCGATGGAAGGGAAAATGTTTGAGGCCCGTGTACTTAGATTTAGGTGCACGTTAAAGAATCCGAGGTGGTCCAAATTTCCGGAGCCCTCCAGTACGGCATCTCTCATAATCACATCGTGGTTTTGAGACGAGGAACCCTAAACATTATTATATATTAATTCGTGGTGCCTTACAAAACTAAAAATAATCACCGATTAATTTTCAGCCCCTGTTATTCAACATATCATGGTCCTACTACCACGGCCAGCGACGGAGGGGGACATCAGCTTCGCCAACGCAGGCTAACCCCTCAACCCAACCACTTCCACTCTTCTCTCGCTCTCCGCGTTTCTTCAGCTCTAAACCGCATTCACCTTCTCGCCTTTTTCCTGACTTGAAAAGCCATTGTTCCCCTACTATGCTATACTCACACGTAAAAATGGTAACTCTCCAGGTGCCTTACCAAAGATATAACGAATCTAGTGCACTTCAAGATAAATAGATGAACGTTGCGGCTCATGTGATGGTAATACTGTGACAGCAGTGACATAACAGTGCATGGCGATGGTCACAAAACAATTACCTTCATGTCCTGTCATCCCTGTCTCGACTGTAGAACCTCCACTTGTCACTCCAGAAACTGACTCACCGCCTACAGTGCCACCTAAATTACCAAAATGAAAGAAAGGGATAAAACGGTAGTTGTACCATTTGAGCACTCTAAAATATATCTGCATTCGCAAGGAATGAATTATTACAAGTATAAACGAGAACGCCTGATAACAGGGACATGTGCAAATTGCACTCGTCCTAAGAAACACCATGCTCGCACAAGGAAAAGCAAAATACGAATGCTCATGGAGAAATTGCTTTCTGAGCATTAATGATTACCGAGTAACATTCTTGTGATTTTTTTTGCTTGTGTGGTTAAAGGTTGGAATTCTATTATATCTAAATTTTGATGTGAAAGGAAATGAAATATTTTGGAAAATTATCTGCAGGTTTGAATACGAGAAAAACAAAAGCCAAGAAACTAAGCTCTGCGTGGAAAGCTTCTAGGCGTTCAACAAACTCTGAATAATGCAATTTGTTTCACCGAGACATATCGCTTCAAAAATGACAATGATCTTTCATACTCATTTACCAAATGTCATTTGAAATTACATCAAGGATTTACATATTCGAAGGCCACAGCACTCTGGAGTAAGTGGTCTTCTGTGAATACAAGTGCTGAGCTTCAGCCTAAGAGGCTAATTTGTTTGAATTATTGAAAAATTCTTAGAAGAAAAATATTCTGGGAAGTCGGCTATTTCCTGATGGTAACAGTAGTTTTAGTGCCTCTTAGCATATTTAAGTGGGGCTTCATTTCAAATGCGTGGTAATTATTGTGGCATGCAGGCGTGACCACAACGTGCTTCCTCAAGTAAAAAACTGGTTGCTTGCGGATGTGCATCAAACATTACTCATCTTTTTTGCTAGCCACGTTTTAGTATCGATGACGGCATTAAGCAAAGGTGTTGAATGAAACGAACCAAAAGTTTTATAAAGTTGCGCACCTAATGTTCGTCGATGTATCTCCGTGACGTCAGAACTTCTCGTGATGGTTGCTTTTTTAACACGATTGCGTCAAATAGCTCGCTTCGCAGAAATTCTGGTGTTGGCGACGTCTTTGGTGACGTCATAGCGTTAAAAGTACAAAAGACCAACGGAAAAGTTAAGAACCATGGGTCCTAAAAGCTTCCAGTGTC
Organism: Rhipicephalus sanguineus; assembly: GCF_013339695.2. NCBI lineage: Eukaryota > Metazoa > Arthropoda > Arachnida > Ixodida > Ixodidae > Rhipicephalus > Rhipicephalus sanguineus. Next base: position 18,750,809 of record NC_051186.1, read on the forward strand.
CAGCAGTGATGAAGCATTTATGATTTGTGGGGACAAATTTCCTACTGGGGCACGACACGTAAATATTAAGATGACGTGCCTGTTGCAAACACCTACCAGAAAGCATTGCAGCGCTGTTTTGTGACAGGAGAAAGCTTAATGTATTAGGGGATCATACTTCAAGAGTACCCTTAGCGTATTTTAAATCACCCGGTCCTGCGGTAACAACATGGCGTCGCATACATCATCACTGCCTATTACTACCCAAAAGGAGGTGCTATGACTTCGTCCCTAAAGCTCGCCTCAAAATGCCGAATCTCAGCGACAAAGCGATCTGACAAATCACATGGGCATGGCGTTTCCTCTTATTTTCAGGTGCAGTGCGTTTCCCGATCGCGCCAAGCCAGCGAAACAATAGCTGTTATCTCAACCATTCAACTGCGAATGTGTGGGTGATGCACTTTGTCATCCAACTCACCGCACTGGGCGTTGTCAAGATATGATGCATTAAGCTTGGCTGTAATGATGTGTTCCTGGATTCCGGAATTATATGTGGTGATTGCAGTATCCAAAAATATAGCGTTTCAGAGTGCTAGCTGTTATTTAAAAGAAATCGTTACTAGGAGGCGTCTTTGGGCACTCCTTTCGCTAACGTCTAAGACATATTTGCCGCGCAATTCAAATATAAAGACATAGCGAACATTTTATTCGGTCTTACAACGCGCTGCAGTGATATTTCTTATTATGTGTAGATGATACTAGGGTGGCATTAAGCCATCGTGCTAGTATTTAAAAATTCTCGCTAGCTCCGCATTCCGTTTACTACATTTTCTTTATTATCTCAATTACTAAAACACTGTTTAGACCGTATGACATCTTATCCGTTCCCCGGCATCGTCTAGCAGTGTGGAATAAATTGTTACGTATCTTTAGCCTATCTTAAAAATAAAAGAATTGCGCGGCCTGCACTGGAGGCGCAATGCTGAAGAGACAGCACAGCTGATGGGCACCTAGGTAGTCCTGGCTGTTGCAGTTTAACTAAGTTTTGCAAATCTTCTCTGTCTTCCTCTATTTCTTTCTTTTTTTATCTTTTCTGTTTTCTTGCATGTCTTTTTTCTCCCTGTTTCTATTTCTCTCTTTTTCTCTATTTTTTTCTCTTTCTCGGTCTTTCTATCTTTCTTCCTCTGTCTTCTCTCTCTGTCTCTGTATTTCTCATTGCTTCTTTCTTACTATCCGTTTCTCTCGTTCTCTACTTCTTTCTCTCTCTTTCCTTGATTATCTCTCCTTCTCCCTCTCACTGCGTTTTGTTCTCTCAACTTCTCCCTTTCTATATATTACTATGCTATGCTTAACTCTCTCCCATCCTGCTTTTTATCCTCCTCACCCTCACGTCTGTTTTTCTCACCTTCACTTGATATACTATACCCCCTTGATATACTATACTATACAAGGCTTTGCTATGATCTGCTAGCGTGCCTCGATAGCCTTGCGATTAAGGCGCTCGCCTTCGGATCGTGGGTATGCGGATTCGAATCTCCTCTCGCCAAGAAATTTCTTGCCTAAAATTTCTCCGTTTCCCTCTTTATTTATCTTTCTTTCTCTCGTTCTCTTTCTATCATTTTTCTCTCTCTTTGTACTCGTTTTACCCGTCAAAGTTATTGCAATCCCCGCCTGAAAAATCGGCGCAAGTGTCCTGGGAGCGAAGCAGAAGAAGACGACGACAGTGAAGAAGATGACTAAGAGAGCACGTGCCAAATTCATGATGTTGATTATTTCTCTTCACAGCTCACGGGCTCACATCCGCCTTAAAAAGCTCCGCTGTTTGAACAAGCTCAAAACTATTCTGAGAACCACCGCAGTATCTTGGGTGGTTCTCAGTATCGCAGATTGACAGTGCGTGAAGCAGATTTATTTGTTGATGAGAAATACCACAAAATCTTTTACTCACCAGCTAGATATATCAGATATCTTCCTGTTTGAACGGCGGTGCTGGGTATGAACTGCTACAGATTTACTTTTCACTGTAATTATACGGACCATGCGATATGTAACCAGGAATGTCAGGGCCCCGTTAGCTCAGTTCTGCGTCTGTGTGGACAAATATGTACACTAACACGGACGGCAAAGCCCAGAAACGCAGCCGGGACATCGGTGTATAGGACTTGTGTAAGTCTAGAGGAGATGCTTGGAGAGGCTTGCACATTTGTAATTCACACATATGTAAATGTTTTGCAATGTAAACATTAGACGTTCTTTTAATAGACACCTGCCTAAGCAGGTGTCTGTCTTCCGAGGGCTCTAATGATAAACCGGCACTTGCATATGAGACGCCACAAGTGCCGCAGCGCCATGTGCCGCAGCCATCGTGTGCCACAGGTGCCGCAGCCTGCACAAACGCAAATCGGAGCAACACGCAGGCTCTGGTGGCAGCCTTGTCACTACAATGGGCAATGAGATCTAGAGGAACCGTAGTTACAGACGGCAAATAAGCACGCATGCTATTGCACCAAAGCAAACTCGCATGAGGTTCATGTGTTTTTGTCACCTGATTCTGCCTGCACTACAGGAGCGGTTCACCTAACCGACTGTGTGCATTGCAGATGTCTCGAAACAATGAATTGCCTTTCTTGCTATTTACGATAAATTGACAAATTTTCCGTTAGCGGTGCAATTAATTTTGTGTGATTGGTATATTTGCCAGTGGCCAGAAATACTTACCTCCAGTTACTGTCGTCGATGTCGAACTTGACGACCCTGTGCTTGTCACGCTGGAGCCGGACACCTCGCCTGCACCACCGCCTTTATTACCGCAAGGATAAAAATATATCAGACAATTGTTCTAGTCTTCAGGCACTGTGACATCCACCAGTGACATGTCAGTCGTACCACTATTTCTCTGCGTGTGCGTGAGTGTCTGCAGTATCTGAATACCTACATGTAAGCATACGAAGTCAACTAGAGGGACATATTTAAATCATACACTTCAATCACCTAAATAATAACTCGCATGATTTTCTTCCAACGTGTGGCTCCTTGAAATATGAAAAGGTATCGACATCAATGGCAAGCACTGTGCGCCCGTGCCCATCAAGTGTTACACGCATGGTATGGATTACAAATTTTAATGTCCAATATTACTTGATAAAGTTCACAGACGGCGCTTGAACAGTATTTGTTTTTCAACGTTGTGTTCTTCCTTTTTCCGGCTTGCATAATTACCTAGAACTGTGGGAGTACTTTGTCACACCGCACTGTTGGGTAAATTTGAGAGTATATAATAATTATTGCAGTGTAGACCCTCGTCTAAAACAATGACGCATAGGCAGACAGAAACAGAACACTGATGAATACGGGGAAAGTGCGTTTGCCACGTCCGGTTACTGATAACTTTTTTTTCTATAAAGCTTTTGTGGCAGAATATTCGAATCAGGATTTTTTTTTTAAATTTCGAACTCTCACGTTGCCCGACGCAAGCTTCCATCCTTGTAACATCATACGTTTATTTCATAGTTTTCTTTCTTAAATTGCATCGATATTTAGTTGAAGGGTTTTCTTATCAACTACAGACATATTAATACAAGAACCAGAGTACTTAATTGATATTGCCTGCGCGAGTACGTCACGTGATCCCTTCAAGAGGGAGAGAGAACAGTGTACCCGGTGATTATGGATTCCTTATGGATTACATTACGAGGTACGCATGCTGTATTTTTGGATAAGAATAGACCATAAATACCGTATTTATTCGAATCTAAGCCGATGTCTTTTTGAAAAAACGATGTGCAAAATTGGGGGGTCGGCTTAGATTCGAGTATAGATTCGAGTACAATGATTAAATTTTTTTTCTGGCCTAGCGAATTTCGGGGGTCGGCTTAGAATCGAGGCCGGCCTAGATTCGAGTAAATGCGGCACGTTCCTACAATAGACTGAGCTAGTATATGAGTACTATTTAATATTTTTCAATAAGGAATATTACAGCTAGAATTCCATCAGGTCCTCCGCATTGTCATGTTTCGTGATGTATACAAGTAAAATGGTCTTCGTCAGCTTCAGGTTTTATGATTGAAAGAGTGAGCAACAAGACGGGCAACAAGAGCAACAACAACGAGTGAGCAACCTCGCTTTATGCACGCTTAAAAAGCTTTCGCTTTAAACATAAGTAAGATTGAGCAAGGCTTACATCAAAACGTTGCTAAAGAAAAATATTTCCATCTCTAAAAAAGTAGTACACTTCTTGAAATGGTTTGCTCCAGCGATCTTCCCTGTTCGATATGTTCTGATAGGTAAGCGTGTCAAGTTAAAGGGCCTACAATCAACGAACTGATCTTATGGATCACTTCACGATATCAATGTAATACCGTTGATCCGACAGTTCTCTGTTTTTAAAATAACAAACGCTTACTGCCACTTTCGTTCCCGGAAGTCCCAGATGGAGACCCTGTTTCAGAAGTCCCAGATGCAGACCCTGGTTCGGCAGATGACGAACTGCTTCCTGCACCACCTACGTCACCGCAATGGTTATGACAGATTTTATGGTAGTTTTATCATCTGAGTAACGTAAAGGTTGCAAGTTCACAGGGCGGCAGTAATTATCTTTGCGGCAGTTTCTGAAAACAGTTCTAATTGTAAATATTAGCGCCGTAAAAAGTTAAGTGCGATCATATATATTGTATATTGTGCTTAATATATCGAACGACAACTTGATGATGTCATTTAGGAAATGATTCCACGGCAATATAAAGAAGTGTTTATTGCATCGTGGATAGAGAGTCTTCTCAAATATAACCAAATATTGGACTAACGGTAGCCATTCATTTAGTCATCTCCAACATTATTGACTTCGCTAATGGCTAAAAACACTGCTGTGAAAGTAACGTAAACAGGCCGTTTTGAAGTCTGTGGGAGCCACGGCCATCGCCCGGCGGCTATCAAAGCGACACGTGCGGCGCACTGGCGATGCGCGTGACCCACTCGCGTAGGCTCAAAAGCGGCAGCTGTGGCGCTGCGCGGACAGTCGGCGGCGGACTGCAAAGAGTGGTGTGAGGCGCCAGACACAATTTTAGGGGCGAAGCTCCTTAAGGCGGCACCCGTTCGTCCCTCGTAGTCGTAGTCGTAGTAGTCGTAGTGCGTAACCAGTCTTACGCTTTGACCTCCAAGGTGGTGCCGGTGGGAGATTTTTCCTGTGCGTTGTTGAACAATAAAAAATTCGCAGCGTGCGCGTTAACTAAAAGCCGAATTCTTCTGTCTCTCATTCCCCATTAGCAGCCATTGGCATGTTCCAGTAGGAAGCGTTAGTAGAAGTAGAAGTGTAAGTGTTAGCTAAAAGCCGACTTCTTCTGTCTCTCATTCCCATTAGCAGCCATTGTTTACCTCCAAGGTAGTGCCTGGTGAGATTTCTCCTGTGCGTGATTAAACAATAAAATTTTGTTCAAAACGCCGTTGATTGATGAAATAAACCAACGAAAGACGCCAGCTGTTTTCTAAAAGCAAAACGAAAGAACGCCAGATGTTTCTAAAGCAAAACGAAAAGACGCCAGCTGCTTAACGAAACACGCCAGATGTTTTCTAAAGCAATGGTTTTCTAAACTATGAAAATTCACAGCGTACATGTAAAATTAAAGTGAGCTGCAAGTCGTCATAACTCATCGAACCTTTAGTATAAACGCGCCCGATCTCACGTCGGTGATGATGTACTGGGCAGAATTCACGGAAGATTCACGGTTTACCGATGAACCTCCGCAGCTTCGCCCACTCATCATAATTCACTCCGTGGATATGCTGTGATTTTTTTTGTAGTTAAAGGACCCGTGACACCCAAAAACAGCCTCGAGGTGTGCGAGCTGTTTGATTGTCCTGTATTCGTGGGCATTTCTGGCCGATAGTTAGTGACGAACACTGCCTCTAAGGCATTTTAATTCAGTTTTAAATTTAGCTTGAGTGCTCATCTTAGTTGACAGCACCTCGCGACGTCGCCACTAGTGTGACACAAAACCACGTCTGTCATCTCACGAGGGCTATTATTCCTCACACCCCTCTCGCTCTGTTGCCGGGCTGCTCTCAAGGTGGTTGTGGCCGCTTAAGCCAGGAATGCTCTCATTTTACTGATAGAACACGCTACTCACAGGCTTAATTAACCTATGTGGAAGCACCCCGTTTGATTCCTTATCGTGCGTGGGGCCCCGATTTGAAAACTGCGCTGCCAGCGCCACCAAATGTTGAGTGTACGTAGTCTCAGGCGCTCCGCCGCTGTAGGGCGCTAGGTTCTTACAATTTTCGGTGGATGTTTCAAAGTTACGCTAAGATTCGTCACACAAAGGACACTAGCATTATTTATACGATACCTTAAAGCATTTACGATTCAACTACGGCATTACCAGACATACGCATATATATTACTGTAAAAAAGTCACAAACAAGAATTTCGCTGTCAGGGGTCCTCTAAGCTAGCCGCGGCGTCGGTTCATGGGGCAGAGGAAAATGAGCCCCCATCAAGCCTTTCGTTTTCTCCAACACCTCTGCTCTGGTCAACAATTCCTGGTCGATAAATGTAATAAATTAAGGGCTATCAATCAATAAACTAAATTTATATCTAGCTTACGATAACATTTCTATATACTGTTCACCGCTTACTTCTCTGTTTTAATAGACACAAACACTTACTGCCATTTTCGTTCGTTGAAGTGACAGATGCAGAGCCAGTTGATGATCCACTGGCAGATGACGCCTCGCTGCCTTCGCCACCTACATCACCGCAATGGTTATTATAGATTTGCTGGCAGTTTTTATCATCTGAGTACTATAGATGTTGCAAGTTGACAGTGCGACTGCAACTGTCTTTGTCGCGGTTTCTGAAAACAGAGCTAATTGCATATATTAAAGGGGCCCTGCGACACTTTTGCGACTGCCTTATTTAGCACCGCAAATGCGTGTAGGTATAAATGCCGAGACGAACGCAAAAAGAATTATGCAAATTGGTGCACGAAAAGTGAAGTTATTAGTCCTCAAAGTTCAAAACTCAAGCAGACGACGACGAGAAACGTTTTTTTTTTCGGATTTCACTCTCCCGCTGACGTCGAAGACCGGTTCCAATAACCGCGCGCGTCTTATAAAGACATACCGGAAATGTCGCCTCATGGTGGCCTTCACACAGTACATTGCTACCCCTCTTTTTGACGGCGTTGCGCTCCCATGATTTGTCGTGTAGTGCACAAAATGAGTCTGGAAGACCTAACAGACCTCGAGCGCGAGCTCTTGCGACGTAGTGATTGCTCGCATGTCGTGCACCCCATTGCAAATTGAAAGTGCGTCGCTGAGCCCCGCGCAACGCGAGGATGGCTCCATGGGCCCAGACGAAACGCTAACGCCCGATGACGCGGAAGGCGTCGGCCGGTAAGCGTTTAGAATTTTTTTTTTCGTTGACAGCATCGTGCCGAACCCTTACAAAAATGGATTTAGACAGTCTATAGAGTGTCTGTAGACTTCTTGTAGTCGAATTCGCCTTTATGTAGATTTAGTATTTTGCCTAAAGAAAATCTTTTGACGATCTATAGACAAAAGTTTATAAATGCGTGTCATCTTTTGTCTAATTGCGTTCTATAGATTGTCTATAAACAAAAGTTTTAAAAAGCGTATGGTTCTTTTTTTTCTATTGTTAGTCTATATACAATCTATAGACAAAAGTTAAGTTGATGAAGTTTGTGTTTTGTCTAATTCCGGTGTATAGATTGTCTATATACAAAGGTTGATAAATTGGTGTTATTTCCTATTGTCAAATCCCAGTCTATACACTGTCTAAATACAAAAGCTAAAGTGGAGTTATTTAATTTCTTGCTGAAAATAAGGTTTTTCTTTGAAATTTTATCAGACGTGTGTACTTTATGCAATTTTGCTACCTTTTTGTTTATATAACATCGATTGGGCAGTATCATAGTAGGCCTTTAACCGATGAGGTTGTGTTAGGTCCTTGGCCTGACGTCAGCAGCACAAGTGTGGTCATCGATGCAGTCGTAGCCTTCTTACAAGCCACTGGACTGGATGCACGTCTTTAGATTTGCCCCAGCGTCACGAACTATATTCTCATCTCCCTACCTTACCATCGTCATTCATCACTCTTTCGCTCCCCTGTCCCCCCTCCCCAGTGTAGAGTAGCAGGCCAGAGCAAACTATAGCTCAGGCCGACCTCTCTGCCTTTCTGTAAATAAATTCTCTCTCTCTCTCTCTCTCTAAGCATGCACTCCTTATTGCCCCATTGGGCCCTAGCTGTAAGTATGTTAAAAAGAACTAAGGGGGCTCATTAATTAATTGAACCACAATGTGAAATTGAGCAGGAATGCGTTTTTGTATATCTCATTAACACATTCTGGCGCACATGGCACATATATATTTCCCCTCGTAACTTGCATGCTCAAATTAGAACTAAAAATGTTTCCAGTAAGTATGTCGCACTCTATGGCTCACCGACTGGATGTACAGCAAGGACTGTGTGGTTCTTTCCGCCTTCGTTGCTACAATGCAAAGGGCAATGTATTTCGTCGAACACTGGAAATCGCAGCTTTGAAGCGGGACGATGGGCAAACAGTGAACAGAGTACAACAGCTCTCTTTCAAGACACAAATAGCAGGGCCCACTGCAGTGCTTTCATTTTTGTTACTATTCAATATACAGTATTTCGCCATTCTTTTCATATACGAAGCACTGTGCCCAGAAACCAATTTTGTTAAAAATATTTTGCGAATTAGCTGTGGCCCTTTTGCTAGCTCATTATATTTGTTCATTTTCACGACATTTTCAGAAGGTAATATGTTAATTAAGATGTTCTTCAACAAATATGCATTTTTCTGTTTTCATTACGACGACGTGCAATGTAATATTAAATCGTGCTTCAGTAAGCGATTTCAAATTGATAATGTGTGTATGCACTTGCTTACATCTCCCGCTTAGAATATATTAATTTTAATTAACAGGGAACATCAATAAGAAAGAACTTGCAACTGAATCGCCCTAAGGGCGAGTCATCGATGGTGACACTGGCTCGGTGCAAATTTCAAAGCGATATCACTCGGCACTGCGGACACTTGCTGTCAAAGGCTCAAGTTTTCCACATGCTTGTGATCATACACACAGACACGGCCGTGATGGCAACAGCTGTTACAGATAGTAGTAAAAACGGACCGTTCGTTACATATCCTGTACACGAATAGTCCACGAACGGTATGTTTAAACAGCAAGCACTGGAAATACAATTGAAGAATCGCTCAGAAGCGGCCTCCCCACTAAGAAGTTGCTTTTTCGTTCAGGCACTGCCGTGAAGGCCAAACCCCATATACGCGAAAATGCACGCGACAGCGACGAGCGACGTGACGTAGATCGTCTTCGCGCAAGCGGTCGCTAGAATGGGCAAACCCCATTCACGCGACGCCCTCGGCGAACGATCTCCACTGTTGCTGGCATGAGGGCGTTCACTCGTACCAAAAGTGGCCCGTTCTCAGCGGTATGCAATGTAAAATACGATGTTTTGTTGCATAATAGTACATAAAATGTTTATTATTGTCTTGCAGCATTTTTTTCGATCCCATCACTGCTGCTACGTGCTGCCAAGCCGCGTCACAAACGGCGTGGGTCCCAGCGTTCGCGTTCAGCAACGTCAACATTGCGCTGGTTATGTTGATGAACGTTGTTGTTGATGTGCGTCGATAAGAAAGCGGTGGCAATCAGCAATACGTCACTGATGCATCTTATTCCGGTGTTTTGCTATTGGCTGCTTGAGCACAGCACTTCCGGGCGACGAGCGACGGACATGCGACAGATTCCAAATCTGAAAAACCGAGCGATCGCGCGAAATCGACCACGCAACACGTCGCGCGAACGGCTCGTTTCGTCGCTCATAGCATCGCTCGTCGCTGTCGCGTGAATTTTTGCGCATATGGGGTTTCGCCTTGAATCGTGAAGGCGCGCGAGCGAACACGATAAGGAAGGGGAGAAAAGCGAGAACCGGTGCGGCAAACGAACGGAAGAGGGCGCGCAGCTGCAACTCAGTTTCAAATCGCTCGCTGAGCGAGAGCCAATCGGTTCAAACCAGGGGGCGCGCAGGCGCACTGACGTTTAACTGCGTTTAAGCCGTTCAGGCGGTTGACGCATTTGAGGGTCGTTGCAAAAGAAGTTCTTGCAGCGCTGTGTGTAATGCCGAAATAAGTTTGTTGCGCGCATGTATTTTTATCACGTTGTTTAATATTACGTGCCGGTATCGTCGCTGGAAGTCGTGGAATGGACACGTACTTACACCGCGTGTCGGGACGGACGCATCGTTGTTTCACATGCAATCGTTGACGGCCATGTGTTGTCGTAGCCCCAACGAGCGCGAAGCTTTGAACAAGATCACAAGCGCGCGCCTTTTGACGAGACTGTCGCCACAGCGAATATCGCTCTTCGGTGAGTTCAAGGACGTTGCCAAATCCCGTGACTGTGCATGACGACTTTGTGTAGGTAAGATTGCCCGAGCGGCGAGCTGCAATAATAGAGATGGTGTGCAAGAGGAAGTGTTTGATACGAAAGTATGCCTTGTACTAGTGTCTCTGCCTTCTGTGGTGCTCGTTATACGCTTCCGCGGAGCCGTTGCCGTGTGTGTCGATTAGAGCTAAAGACAGCCTGAAGAATACGAGTTGAATTGCGCGATGCTATGCTTGTGTTATGCAGGCCTTGTGTTGTTTCGCCCTTCTTCCTTGACTGTATGCAATGCGGCATCCTTGCATGAAATGACGTGCACATGCCTTGTCACTATAAAATTGAGTCTGCTTTTAAACATTACTCGTCGCCCCGTACCCTTTCTGTGGTGGAAATGCAACAGACGTTATCGTTCAATAAGCACAGTTACCCGCCACGGTGGTCTAAATATATAGTTGTTAAGGTGCTCGACTGCTGACCCACAGGTCGCGGAGATTGAATCCCGGCCGCGGCGGTCGCTTTGCTTGAGGGCTCGCGAAGTGCTTGAGGCCCGTGTTCTTAAATTTAGGTGCCCGTATAAAGAACCCCGGGTGGTCAAAATTTCTGGAGCCCTCCACTACGGCGTCGCTCATAATCGTGGTTTTTGGATGTTAAACCCCATCAATTATTGTTATAAGCATGGTTATAGTTAACTAATGTGCAAATCAACTTTATAAAAGTAGACGGGTGTGCAGATAGAGAGACACATGTACACACACGGCGCGGTCATGCATACGCCATACTGCTCAGAGGCTATGTGTTTGTAGCTGCGTCGCCGTCTACGGTGCCGCGCTCGTTTTTGCAAAGAATGTACGTAATTGTTCTATAATAAATATTTCAGTCTGTCTGTCGCAGATCGTAGCTCTTGGGTGTGTACAGACACAACCAAATCAATCGATTAGCCAAGGGAAAGCATAGCGGACTTTAATTGTTGGCCTTAACTGTAGTGTAGTAATAATGGCCTAAATTGAAATGGAATAAAGTGAACGGAAAATCGCCACTTGCCTTGATGGTATCTAAACGCCCGATGCTCAGCCGATTGAGCTACGACGGAAAGCGCTTCGCCGTACGCTTTGCTGGGCATTTATGTATGTGTAATCCCTTGGAGTGTTAGCCAGTGCCACTCGTACTCAAGGCGGTGAGTGTGGAACACTCTTCTTTGCCAGAGTTTGTCACGTGGCACGCGATCTTTCCATGAGGCGGCAGCTCACCGATAAAACGTCGCATGCGAACTTGAGGCATAAGTCAGCCGGGGCAAGGCTTCGCGATGAATGAAAGAAAAAAAAAGGGGATTTTTGGAGGGCCTCGTTTCTTTTTTATACAAAACCAAAACGATCGAAAAGATCCCCTTCTTTCGTAGATTCAGCAAGGGCGTCGCCCCAGTAGACTTAAAGCATCAAGTTAGCATGCGAGGGTTTATTGGTCAGCTGTACGTGGTGCTAAGACCCCGCCGCGGTGGTCTAATGGTTATGGCGCTCGACTGCTGATCCGAAGGTCGCGGGATCGAATCTCGGCCGCGGCGGCTGCATTTTCGATGGAAGGGAAAATGTTTGAGGCCCGTGTACTTAGATTTAGGTGCACGTTAAAGAATCCGAGGTGGTCCAAATTTCCGGAGCCCTCCAGTACGGCATCTCTCATAATCACATCGTGGTTTTGAGACGAGGAACCCTAAACATTATTATATATTAATTCGTGGTGCCTTACAAAACTAAAAATAATCACCGATTAATTTTCAGCCCCTGTTATTCAACATATCATGGTCCTACTACCACGGCCAGCGACGGAGGGGGACATCAGCTTCGCCAACGCAGGCTAACCCCTCAACCCAACCACTTCCACTCTTCTCTCGCTCTCCGCGTTTCTTCAGCTCTAAACCGCATTCACCTTCTCGCCTTTTTCCTGACTTGAAAAGCCATTGTTCCCCTACTATGCTATACTCACACGTAAAAATGGTAACTCTCCAGGTGCCTTACCAAAGATATAACGAATCTAGTGCACTTCAAGATAAATAGATGAACGTTGCGGCTCATGTGATGGTAATACTGTGACAGCAGTGACATAACAGTGCATGGCGATGGTCACAAAACAATTACCTTCATGTCCTGTCATCCCTGTCTCGACTGTAGAACCTCCACTTGTCACTCCAGAAACTGACTCACCGCCTACAGTGCCACCTAAATTACCAAAATGAAAGAAAGGGATAAAACGGTAGTTGTACCATTTGAGCACTCTAAAATATATCTGCATTCGCAAGGAATGAATTATTACAAGTATAAACGAGAACGCCTGATAACAGGGACATGTGCAAATTGCACTCGTCCTAAGAAACACCATGCTCGCACAAGGAAAAGCAAAATACGAATGCTCATGGAGAAATTGCTTTCTGAGCATTAATGATTACCGAGTAACATTCTTGTGATTTTTTTTGCTTGTGTGGTTAAAGGTTGGAATTCTATTATATCTAAATTTTGATGTGAAAGGAAATGAAATATTTTGGAAAATTATCTGCAGGTTTGAATACGAGAAAAACAAAAGCCAAGAAACTAAGCTCTGCGTGGAAAGCTTCTAGGCGTTCAACAAACTCTGAATAATGCAATTTGTTTCACCGAGACATATCGCTTCAAAAATGACAATGATCTTTCATACTCATTTACCAAATGTCATTTGAAATTACATCAAGGATTTACATATTCGAAGGCCACAGCACTCTGGAGTAAGTGGTCTTCTGTGAATACAAGTGCTGAGCTTCAGCCTAAGAGGCTAATTTGTTTGAATTATTGAAAAATTCTTAGAAGAAAAATATTCTGGGAAGTCGGCTATTTCCTGATGGTAACAGTAGTTTTAGTGCCTCTTAGCATATTTAAGTGGGGCTTCATTTCAAATGCGTGGTAATTATTGTGGCATGCAGGCGTGACCACAACGTGCTTCCTCAAGTAAAAAACTGGTTGCTTGCGGATGTGCATCAAACATTACTCATCTTTTTTGCTAGCCACGTTTTAGTATCGATGACGGCATTAAGCAAAGGTGTTGAATGAAACGAACCAAAAGTTTTATAAAGTTGCGCACCTAATGTTCGTCGATGTATCTCCGTGACGTCAGAACTTCTCGTGATGGTTGCTTTTTTAACACGATTGCGTCAAATAGCTCGCTTCGCAGAAATTCTGGTGTTGGCGACGTCTTTGGTGACGTCATAGCGTTAAAAGTACAAAAGACCAACGGAAAAGTTAAGAACCATGGGTCCTAAAAGCTTCCAGTGTCCAGCAGTGATGAAGCATTTATGATTTGTGGGGACAAATTTCCTACTGGGGCACGACACGTAAATATTAAGATGACGTGCCTGTTGCAAACACCTACCAGAAAGCATTGCAGCGCTGTTTTGTGACAGGAGAAAGCTTAATGTATTAGGGGATCATACTTCAAGAGTACCCTTAGCGTATTTTAAATCACCCGGTCCTGCGGTAACAACATGGCGTCGCATACATCATCACTGCCTATTACTACCCAAAAGGAGGTGCTATGACTTCGTCCCTAAAGCTCGCCTCAAAATGCCGAATCTCAGCGACAAAGCGATCTGACAAATCACATGGGCATGGCGTTTCCTCTTATTTTCAGGTGCAGTGCGTTTCCCGATCGCGCCAAGCCAGCGAAACAATAGCTGTTATCTCAACCATTCAACTGCGAATGTGTGGGTGATGCACTTTGTCATCCAACTCACCGCACTGGGCGTTGTCAAGATATGATGCATTAAGCTTGGCTGTAATGATGTGTTCCTGGATTCCGGAATTATATGTGGTGATTGCAGTATCCAAAAATATAGCGTTTCAGAGTGCTAGCTGTTATTTAAAAGAAATCGTTACTAGGAGGCGTCTTTGGGCACTCCTTTCGCTAACGTCTAAGACATATTTGCCGCGCAATTCAAATATAAAGACATAGCGAACATTTTATTCGGTCTTACAACGCGCTGCAGTGATATTTCTTATTATGTGTAGATGATACTAGGGTGGCATTAAGCCATCGTGCTAGTATTTAAAAATTCTCGCTAGCTCCGCATTCCGTTTACTACATTTCCTTTATTATCTCAATTACTAAAACACTGTTTAGACCGTATGACATCTTATCCGTTCCCCGGCATCGTCTAGCAGTGTGGAATAAATTGTTACGTATCTTTAGCCTATCTTAAAAATAAAAGAATTGCGCGGCCTGCACTGGAGGCGCAATGCTGAAGAGACAGCACAGCTGATGGGCACGTAGGTAGTCCTGGCTGTTGCAGTTTAACTAAGTTTTGCAAATCTTCTCTGTCTTCCTCTATTTCTTTCTTTTTTATCTTTTCTGTTTTCTTGCATGTCTTTTTTCTCCCTGTTTCTATTTCTCTCTTTTTCTCTATTTCTTCTCTTTCTCGGTCTTTCTATATTTCTTCCTCTGTCTTCTCTCTCTGTCTCTGTATTTCTCATTGCTTCTTTCTTACTATCCGTTTCTCTCGTTCTCTACTTCTTTCTCTCTCTTTCCTTGATTATCTCTCCTTCTCCCTCTCACTACGTTTTGTTCTTTCTACTTCTCCCTTTCTATATATTACTATGCTATGCTTAACTCTCTCCCATCCTGCTTTTTATCCTCCTCACCCTCACGTCTGTTTTTCTCACCTTCACTTGATATACTATACCCCCTTGATATACTATACTATACAAGGCTTTGCTATGATCTGCTAGCGTGCCTCGATAGCCTAGCGATTAAGGCGCTCGCCTTCGGATCGTGGGTATGCGGATTCGAATCTCCTCTCGCCAAGAAATTTCTTGCCTAAAATTTCTCCGTTTCCCTCTTTATTTATCTTTCTTTCTCTCGTTCTCTTTCTATCATTTTTCTCTCTCTTTGTACTCGTTTTACCCGTCAAAGTTATTGCAATCCCCGCCTGAAAAATCGGCGCAAGTGTCCTGGGAGCGAAGCAGAAGAAGACGACGACAGTGAAGAAGATGACTAAGAGAGCACGTGCCAAATTCATGATGTTGATTATTTCTCTTCACAGCTCACGGGCTCACATCCGCCTTAAAAAGCTCCGCTGTTTGAACAAGCTCAAAACTATTCTGAGAACCACCGCAGTATCTGGGGTGGTTCTCAGTATCGCAGATTGACAGTGCGTGAAGCAGATTTATTTGTTGATGAGAAATACCACAAAATCTTTTACTCGCCAGCTAGATATATCAGATATCTTCCTGTTTGAACGGCGGTGCTGGGTATGAACTGCTACAGATTTACTTTTCACTGTAATTATACGGACCATGCGATATGTAACCAGGAATGTCAGGGCCCCGTTAGCTCAGTTCTGCGTCTGTGTGGACAAATATGTACACTAACACGGACGGCAAAGCCCAGAAACGCAGCCGGGACATCGGTGTATAGGACTTGTGTAAGTCTAGAGGAGATGCTTGGAGAGGCTTGCACATTTGTAATTCACACATATGTAAATGTTTTGCAATGTAAACATTAGACGTTCTTTTAATACAGACACCTGCCTAAGCAGGTGTCTGTCTTCCGAGGGCTCTAATGATAAACCGGCACTTGCATATGAGACGCCACAAGTGCCGCAGCGCCATGTGCCGCAGCCATCGTGTGCCACAGGTGCCGCAGCCTGCACAAACGCAAATCGGAGCAACACGCAGGCTCTGGTGGCAGCCTTGTCACTACAATGGGCAATGAGATCTAGAGGAACCGTAGTTACAGACGGCAAATAAGCACGCATGCTATTGCACCAAAGCAAACTCGCATAAGGTTCATGTGTTTTTGTCACCTGATTCTGCCTGCACTACAGGAGCGGTTCACCTAACCGACTGTGTGCATTGCAGATGTCTCGAAACAATGAATTGCCTTTCTTGCTATTTACGATAAATTGACAAATTTTCCGTTAGCGGTGCAATTAATTTTGTGTGACTGGTATATTTGCCAGTGGCCTAGAAATACTTACCTCCAGTTACTGTCGTCGATGTCGAACTTGAAGACCCTGTGCTTGTCACGCTGGAGCCGGACACCTCGCCTGCACCACCGCCTTTATTACCGCAAGGATAAAAATATATCAGACAATTGTTCTAGTCTTCAGGCACTGTGACATCCACCAGTGACATGTCAGTCGTACCACTATTTCTCTGCGTGTGCGTGAGTGTCTGCAGTATCTGAATACCTACATGTAAGCATACGAAGTCAACTAGAGGGACATATTTAAATCATACACTTCAATCACCTAAATAATAACTCGCATGATTTTCTTCCAACGTGTGGCTCCTTGAAATATGAAAAGGTATCGACATCAATGGCAAGCACTGTGCGCCCGTGCCCATCAAGTGTTACACGCATGGTATGGATTACAAATTTTAATGTCCAATATTACTAGATAAAGTTCACAGACGGCGCTTGAACAGTATTTGTTTTTCAACGTTGTGTTCTTCCTTTTTCCGGCTTGCATAATTACCTAGAACTGTGGGAGTACTTTGTCACACCGCACTGTTGGGTAAATTTGAGAGTATATAATAATTATTGCAGTGTAGACCCTCGTCTAAAACAATGACGCATAGGCAGACAGAAACAGAACACTGATGAATACGGGGAAAGTGCGTTTGCCACGTCCGGTTACTGATAACTTTTTTTTCTATAAAGCTTTTGTGGCAGAATATTCGAATCAGGATTTTTTTTTAAATTTCGAACTCTCACGTTGCCCGACGCAAGCTTCCATCCTTGTAACATCATACGTTTATTTCATAGTTTTCTTTCTTAAATTGCATCGATATTTAGTAGAAGGGTTTTCTTATCAACTACAGACATATTAATACAAGAACCAGAGTACTTAATTGATATTGCCTGCGCGAGTACGTCACGTGATCCCTTCAAGAGGAGAGAGAACAGTGTACCCGGTGATTATGGATTCCTTATGGATTACATTACGAGGTACGCATGCTGTATTTTTGGATAAGAATAGACCATAAATAGCGTATTTATTCGAATCTAAGCCGATGTCTTTTTGAAAAAACGATGTGCGAAATTGGGGGGTCGGCTTAGATTCGAGTATAGATTCGAGTACAATGATTAATTTTTTTTCTGGCCTAGCGAATTTCGGGGGTCGGCTTAGAATCGGGGCTGGCCTAAATTCGAGTAAATACGGCACGTTGCTACAATAGACTGAGCTAGTATAGGAGTACTATTTAATATTTTTCAATAAGGAATATTACAGCTAGAATTAAATCAGGTCCTCCGCATTGTCATGTTTCGTGATGTATACAAGTAAAATGGTCTTCGCCAGCTTCAGGTTTTAGATTTGAAAGAGTGAGCAACAAGACGGGCAACAAGAGCAACAACAACGAGTGAGCAACCTCGCTTTATGTGCGCTTAAAAAGCTTTCGCTTTAAACATAAGTAAGAGTGAGCAAGGCTTACATGAAAACGTTGCTAAGGAAAAATATTTCCTTCTCTGAAAAAAGTAGTACACTTCTTGAAAAGGTTTGCTCCAGCGATCTTCCCTGTTCGATATGTTCTGATAGGTAAGTGTGTCAGGTTAAAGGGCCTACAATCAACGAACTGATCTTATGGATCACTTCACGATATCAATGTAATACCGTTGATCCGACATTTCTCTGTTTTTAAGATAACAAACGCTTACTGCCACTTTCGTTCCCGGAAGTCCCAGATGGAGACCCTGTTTCAGAAGTCCCAGATGCAGACCCTGGTTCGGCAGATGACGAACTGCTTCCTGCACCACCTACGTCACCGCAATGGTTATGACAGATTTTATGGTAGTTTTATCATCTGAGTCACGTAAAGGTTGCAAGTTCACAGGGCGGCAGTAATTATCTTTGCGGCAGTTTCTGAAAACAGTTCTAATTGTAAATATTAGCGCCGTAAAAAATTAAGTGCGATCATATATATTGTATATTGTGCTTAATATATCGAACAACAACTTGATGATGTCATTTAGGAAATGATTCAATGGCAATGTAAAGAAGTGTTTATTGCGTCGTTGATAGAGTCTAATTGAGCATAACGAAATATTGGACTTATGGTAGCCATTCATTTAGTCATCTCCAACATTATTGATTTCGCTAATGGCTAAAAGCACTGCTGTGAAAGTAGCGTAAAGAGGCTGTTTTGAAGCCTGTGGGAGCCACGGCCATCGCCCGGCGGTTATCAAAGCGACACGTGTGGCCCACTCGCGATGCGCGTGACCCACTCGCGTGGGTTCAAAAGCGCCAGCTGTGGCGCTGCGCGGACAGTCGGCGGCGGACTGCCAAGAGTGGTGTGAGGCGCCAGACACAATTTCATGTTCCAGTAGGAAGCGTTAGTAGAAGTAGAAGTGTAAGTGTTAGCTAAAAGCCGACTTCTTCTGTCTCTCTTTCCCATTAGCAGCCATTGTTTACCTCCAAGGTAGTGCCTGGTGAGATTTCTCCTGTGCGTGATTAAACAATAAAAATTTTGTTCAAAACGCCGTTGATTGATGAAATAAACCAATGAAAGACGCCAGCTGTTTTCTAAAAGCAAAACGAAAGAACGCCAGATGTTTCTAAAGCAAAACGAAAAGACGCCAGCTGCTTAACGAAACACGCCAGATGTTTTCTAAAGCAATGGTTTTCTAAACCATGAAAATTCACAGCGTACATGTAAAATTAAAGTGAGCTGCAAGTCGTCATAACTCATCGAACCTTTAGTATAAACGCGCCCGATCTCACGTCGGTGATGATGTACTGGGCAGAATTCACGGAAGATTCACGGTTTACCGATGAACCTCCGCAGCTTCGCCCACTCATCATAATTCACTCCGTGGATATGCTGTGATTTTTTTTTGTAGTTAAAGGACCCGTGACACCCAAAAACAGCCTCGAGGTGTGTGAGCTGTTTGATTGTCCTGTATTCGTGGGCATTTCTGGCCGATAGTTAGTGACGAACACTGCCTCTAAGGCATTTTAATTCAGTTTTAAATTTAGCTTGAGTGCTCATCTTAGTTGACAGCACCTCGCGACGTCGCCACTAGTATGACACAAAACCACGTCTGGCATCTCACGAGGGCTATTGTTCCTCACACTCCTCTCGCTCTGTTGTTGGGCTGCTCTCAAGGTGGTTGTGGCCGCTTAAGCCACGAATGCTCTCATCTTACTGGTGGGACACGCTACTCACAGGCTTAACCCATGTGGAAGCACCCCGTTTGATTCCTTACCGCGCGCGGGGCCTGCGCTGCCAGCGCTACCAAAGGTTGTATGTACGTATTCTCAGGCGCTCCCCCGCTGTAGGGCGCTAGGTTCTTACGATTTTCGGCGGATGCTTCAAAGTTACGCTAAAATTCGTCACAAAAAGGACACTAGCGTTAATTATACGATACGTTAGAGCATTTACGATTGAACATCGGCAGTACCAGACAAACGCATATATATTACTGTAAAAAAGCCACAAACAAGAATTTCGCTCTCAGGGGTCCTTTAAGCTAGCCGCGGCGTCGGTTCTTGTGGCAGAAGAAAATGAGCCCCCTTCAAGCCTTTCGATTTGTCCAACACCTTTGCCCTGGTCCATAATTCCTGGTCGATAAACGTAATAAATTAAGGGCTAGCAATCAATAAACTAAATTTCTGGTTAGCTTACGATATCAATATTATATACTGTTCACCACTTACTTCTCTGTTTTAATAGACAAAAACACTTACCGCCATTTTCGTTCGTTGAAGAGACAGATGCAGACCCCGTTGACGATCCACTGGCAGATGACGCCCCGCTGCCTTCGCCACCTACATCACCGCAATGGTTATTACGGATTCGCTCGCAGTTTTTATCATCTGAGTACTATAGATGTTGCAAGTTCACAGTGCGACTGCAATTGTCTTTGTCATGGTTTCTGAAAACAGAGCTAATTGCATATATTAAGGCAGTTGCGTAAGTCTAATCATATAGATTACATATTATTCTTGATGTATCTCCACGGAGGATCTACGGGCGCGGTGGTCGACAGCGCTGCTCAGTTCAGAACTGACGGAGAAACTTTGGGCCGTCCAGCGAGCCGTAGAGGCAGCGCGGGAGCAACAGCTCCAAGCGGCCATTTAGGCCGCTTGGAGCTGAGCATTCGTCGGATCTTAAATAAAGTTATTTCACTCACTCATGTATCGAACGACAACTTGTTGACGTCATTAGGAAATGATTCAATGGGAATATAAAGAAGTGCTTATTGCGTCGTGGATACAGAGTCTAATTAAATATAACGAAGTATTGGACTAACGGTAGCCGTTCATTTAGTCATCGCCAGCAATATTGACTTCATTAATGACTAAAAACACTGCCCCGAAGGCAACGTAAACCGTGACTGTTGAAGCCTAGCGTTTATCCGACACATTTGAAGACTGGAAAAATTTACTTGTTCTATTTGCGACGTAGAGCACCATTAGGTAGAAATTTATCCTATACAAAAAGCAGGTCACATATGGAAATAACAGCATCCGGCAAACCGGTAGAAGCGTAAATTGTAGTTCACGTGTACACGTTAACGAAGTGAAAAGCGTAGCGTTTGTCCACGTTTTGTTATTTCGCTGCTTCAAATGTAACTGCAAAACTAGAATAAGAAAAATTAATCACCCTAACTGGAGAAAGTGTGAAACGACGTCGTTTTGTGGAATCTGCATGTGTCAAAAACCCTCGATAATACTTGCACATAGATACTCCAAGAATAATGACATGCTCTAACGAAAATATTGCGTGCTTGTCACTGTGGTCTGAATGGTGTGTCTAGTTTATGCTCTTCGATAGCTTCTACGTCACAGGGAACATCGCTTGACGTTTGCAGTGAAACATAACTTGATATTTTAAGCGATTTGTTCACGTTGTCGTACCACTTTCTACCGAGGCCACATGATTCACTACTGAGAATATTTCCTAGATAACGAGCAATATCACGCTAAAATGAACGCGCACTATTTTTATTCAAACCATTTTTTCGCTGATAGAATAAAAACACAATAAACGTGATCTCTGCGGATACAAATTTATTGAAAGCTTGTAAACTACTATGTCATCGCATGAAGAAGAGTTATGCCTATTGTTATAATGTGTTGATCAGTTCAACGAAATTGGCTATTTCGGTCGGCAGCTGCTGGTCGCTGTAAAGTTGTCCTCAGTACGTTCCCTTTGACCATCATTGGTTAGAAAGGACGACTGGAGATAAGAATTTTTTGATGCCGTTTTATTTCTACTTCACCATAATGTGCTGCAAAAATTTGTTACAATGCGACTCCGCAATATTAAAGTACACCTATGTGAGTATGATGCAGCTCAATAATTATTTATGCAGATAACAAGTTGCAAAACAGATTTTTTTTGCATATGATTACTTTGGAGGATATAACATGTTCCAACGCAAGCATCTACCTAGATGGACGCAAGCGCGCAGCGTATGTGCGCCTTTCTTCTCACGATGCGCCTCATTCAACTTTTAAATCGAAAGCCCTATATGTCTCATGCGAACGTAGCCTTCAACAATAATCACGGTGTTAAAGCGACACTAAAGAGAAAAACAATTTTGCTCATATTGGTAAATTACTCTCTCGCAATTCCAAAAACTCCATGCTTGCCGCAAGAAGACGCTTGCTAAGCGAGAAACGGCGCGAAAAGAAAACGCTGTTGACAACGTCCCCATGAAATTCCCGTACAAAAAGCCACGATGACATAGATTTCGACGGCTTCTGCTAGTGACTACGTAGCTGCTAAGAGCAAAAATGAAGTACATGTCCTCTGTAGGAGCCATAGATTTAACTTACCAAGTTTCTGGTAATTTGCTTCAACCAACGTCGCGAAACAACGAAAAATACACTTTCATATCCGTGAAGTAACGCGTGGAGATTTCGGCGCGAATTTCGAATGAAATTCTGACCTTGATGTTAACCTGTATTAATCCACCTATTATGGTGAAATTAACGACATGAGTGTTCTCAGAGTACAGTTTATCAATCTAAACTGAATCACTGTTTCACTTTAGCGTCCTTTAACACGAAACTCTTCGAAATAATATAATTTTACCTCTGAAACGTTGTTAGAGGCGCGCGAGCTGCTCGTTCACATCATGTTTAATAAGTGACCCAAAACTTAGCGGCTATGGAGCAACAAGAAAAGGGTGTGCGATGAAATACGCTCAGCCAGGGATTAGTGCATTGTGCGGTAGCCCGGACAGACTTATAGAAAACGGAATGCGCACCAAGACAAAGTCAGCGAAATCGAACACACGGAGCGCCACTTCCAACTGATACTGATTGGAAAACAAACAGGCCATATATGTAGTTTCTTCGCTCATCAAGTGGTGATAGCCCATGCTTGAGAACAAAAGGCTAGAGGAAAAATTTTCCTTATACTTTTTTCTCTCAGGATTGGAAAGTTTATCATGCTCGCTTGGAAGCAGGGCGACGACAAAAACACCTCTTGATGTCCTACAGAAAAAAACGCGAGACCTGAGCGGACCGCACAGCACTGTCACAGCGAAGACTGGGAGAGCGGCCTTTTGAGGCTTTTGCAAACTCTCTTGGGGCAACTATACTACAAGTGTACTTGCATGGCACCCACTACGCCATATAGCATCATAATTTTTATTTATTTATTTATTTGATTTGTATACATACAAGCACAAGGACACAGAGAAAAGAGGGAGAGAGCAAGCTGGCAACTGCCACCAAGAGGGGCACAACGCCTGCCTGCTCTTTCGTGAGGAGGGAAGAGACAGAGGAAAGGAAGTTAGGAGGAGAAAAAGAGGAAAGGAGATAGGAAAGTGAAGAAAAGAAATTGACGAAGACTTGGACAAAAATAGGTAAACACACACACACAAAAAAGGAACGCTTATAGACGGGTGGCCAGATTTGTTTGGTCCATAAAGGTCAGCAGAGCTCGATGGGCCTGGTCGCGTCGAGATACACAACCTCTCGGAAAGGGGGTAATCGTCGATGGTCGCGCATTTAAGTCCAAGGAATTTATATTCCTTAATCAGCAATGCCCGCTGCGTAGCGAACGCAGGACAGTGTATTATAAGATGCTCAAGTGTTTCACATGAGCCACAAGCTGCACACAGCGGACTGTTCACACGTCCTTGACGGAATAAGCGTTCACGCACCAATACTGAACCGACTCTTAGTTTATATAACAGTGCTCTGGAACGACGAGTCAAGCCACGACCACGAACACGAGGAGGAAACGATCCGTTCGCGACACGCTGGTCTGGGTGCTGCTTTAGGAGGTGGCGGCGTATAAGCAGACGAGCGTTGTCCATCATAGACGAAATTTCCGGGCAGTCACAGTCATCATGATTAAAAGATGAAGCGAGGCGATCAGCCTCTTCATTTCCAGCAATGCCCACGTGCGAAGGTATCCACTGGGCAGCTAGGGACATCCCGCGTGAGAGAATTTTGTCGGCTGATTCTACGATACTGCATAGAATAGGGCTGTCGGCCTCTTTTCCAGTGAGTCTGCAAAGGGCACCACGAAAGTCTGTAAGGATGACGACTTTCGATGCAGGTAATCCTTCTTGCACGTACTTAAGGGCGACATCAATCGCTGCTAGTTCCGCAGTCACTGATGATGATGGGTGAGGTATTTTGAACACTCGTCTTATGTCTGTCGAAGGACAAAAGAAAGCTGCAGAAGCGCCGAGGCCGTCGCTGCGTACAGATGCGTCCGTAAATACTTTGACGTAATCTCCAAACTGGGACTGGGATAATTGGATTGGAGCGACTGGGATAATTGGAATAGTGCCGAAACAGGTTGGTCACACTTTTTGCGAATTTCTGGAACTGACAGGTGAATGGGGAAGATGCATTTACTGTGCCCTTTCGATGTTGTCACAGAGGTGGTTTGTCCGAATTGCCAGAGAAATGCGCGGAATACAACCAACCCCTATACATAGCCTTCATAGATTACGAGAAGGCATTTGATTCGGTGGAGACATCAGCAGTCATGCAGGCACTGCGGAATCAAGGCATCGACGACGCCTATGTAAACATAATGGAAGAAATCTACAGCGGATCCACAGCCGCTATAGTCCTCCTAAAGAAAGCGACAGAATCCCAACAAAGAAGGGCGTACGGCAGGGAGACACATCTCCCATGCTATTCACCGCGTGTTTACAGGAGGTTTTCAGGGCCCTAGATTGAGAAGAGTTAGGGATAAGAGTTAGTGGAGAGTATCTCAGTAACCTACGATTCGCTGATGACATTGCATTGATGAGTAACGCGGGAGACGAATTACAGCTCATGATTACTGAACTGGATACGGAAAGTAGAAGAGTAGGTCTGAAAATTAATATGCATAAAACTAAAGTAATGTGGAACATCCTGGCAGAGAACAGCGCTTTGCGATAGGCGGCGAGACACTGGAAGTTGTAAGGAGTACGTCTACTTAGGACAGGTAGTAACCGCGGAGCCGAACCATGAGAGTGAAATAACTAGAAGAATAAGGATGGGTTGGGACTCATTCGGCAAGCATTATCAATCATGAATGGTAATCTACCACTACCCCTCAAGAGGAAGATATAACAGCTGCATCTTACCTGTACTTACCTACGGAGCAGAAACCTGGAGACTTACAAAGAGGGTTCAAATTAAATTGAGGACGACGCAGCGAGCGATGGAAAGGACAATGATAGGCGTAACCTTAAGAGACAGGAAGAGAGCAGAGTGGGTCAGGGAACAAACGGGGGTTAAGGACATCATAGTTGAAATCAAGAAGAAGAAATGGTTATGGCCGGGCACGTAGCACGTCGGTAGGATAACCGGTGGTCATTAAGGGTAACTGACTGGATTCCAAGAGATGGCAAAACGCGTGAGGGGGAGACAGAAAATTAGGTGGGTAGATGAGATTAAGAAGTTTGCAGGTATAACGTGGCAGCAGAAAGCACAGGACCGGGTTGATTGGCGGAACATGGGAGAGGCCTTTGCCCTGCAGTGGGCGTAGACAGGCTGATGATGATGATGATGGTGATGATGATGATGATGATGATGATGATGATGAGATGACTGTTGAGACGTGCTGCGTCCCGATATTGCCACCATCCAGGATATAGTTTAGTGAACAGCGAAATAGTAAGCGATAAACACGGTCGTTAAAAAAGCAAAAAAAAAAGCTTTTGCTCAGTGTGCGTGCGCTAAGTGTGTAAAATCGTATCTGACAAAGGGCTCTGATGTGTCAACGGCCTGCCTATACCAAGGTGCCCATTTCACTACGCCAAACTTAGCTTTTCTTCGGTGGATAACTAGCTTTCTTACTATCAACTTATCCTTTCTTCGGTGAATAACTAGCCTTTTTTTTACTTTCAACTTAGTCTTTCCTGGGTGAGTAACTAGCTTTTTTACTTTCAACTTAGTCTTTTTTCGCCGAATAACTAGCTCTATCACTTTCAACTTAGTCTTTCTTCGGTGAATAATTAGCGTTTTACTTTAAATTGAGTCTTTCGTCGGTGAATAACTAGCTTTCTTACTTTCAACTTAGCCTTTCTTCGGCGAATAACTAGCTTTTGTACTCTTCTCGTGCCCGCGTGCGGAGGATGGCGATGTATTTTTCTGATATACTATTATGATGCGCTAGGATAGCTGGAAGAAACCGCGACTGCGAACGTAAATTATACACTGGAAATTAAAAAAAAACGCAAAACACTGACCTATCTTGTGTTAATGCAGGGACAGCTCTCGTGTGTCGTGAACAAGAGAACCTTTCAGTACAGAGAAAACCTAACCCGTCACTTCGGGAAATGGTTACGCAGTAGTTCATTAGCGAAAGTTTCAGAGCTAACACATGTAACAGAAACATAAGAAAAACAATCGCCTTCCTTAGGTTTTATTTGTTGTGTTCGTGCTTACAACTTTACTGATGTGATAGCTACACCGATTGCGCCTAACTGCGCCATGAGTTGAAGCCTGCTACATCCTGCTGCAATGGTTCAAGGACCTCATAATTTGAGCCAAACGTGCGCCAAGACGTCGGAATTACGGTCTTCCGGAGAAACAGAAGAATGAACGTGCTTGTAAATCCTATTTAAGTTACGACTGTAATTTTGAATGGCCTTTGAAGTACACTGGCGAGTGCTGTGTAGTTAAGAGTTGCTAGGCGCAACACTGCCAAAAACACGCTGGCTCTTCTTGCGTAACTAAAGTTTTCTACTACTACAAGCCTATACTGCGTGATTACATTAAGTTCAGTAAAATAGGTTCCAACTGCTGTGGATGGACTATGCTAGAAAAAAAGTAACAATTGGCGGACTTACAGGTTTTCGACCTCCATACAGTGTCCTATTTGATTGATTTCTTTAATTACTGAGTACGTGTATGTGCTCCTATAAACCACTTCGGTATAGTTTCGTGCTTTGCAGAAAACTGCAGCGGTATATGTTCTAACATATTCCATAAAAGTTCATGCAGGCTTTCCTTGATGCTTTAGCTACAGTTGTAGAAACACAGCCGTGTAAACTTCTCGTGCATTCTGTTTACTCTCTAAAACTCTTTTCATGACTATCGTGCTTTCAGAACAACGCAGGCCTTCGTTGCGTCGTGAACTGACCGCTTCTCTGCTTTATGAAGAGAACAATCAGGATCCTAGCTCATGGGTGGCCAAAAAGTTATAGGTTTCACGATACAGTCACCGCACTTATCAACAATTCCACGCGCGACAAGTGGGAACTTGTCGAAACTAAACGCAGCCTCCCATTAACGCCAAATTCCATGGAGCAAAGTGGATTTTAGGCACAATTTATCAGTTAATAAAACCTGCCCTTTTTTGGCCACCCATGAGCTAGGATCCTGATTGTTCTCTTCATAAAGCAGAGAAGCGGTCAGTTCACGACGCAACGAAGGCTGCGTTTTTCTGAAAGCACGATAGTCATGAAAAGAGTTTTAGAGAGTAAACAGAATGCACGAGAAGTTTACACGGCTGTGCTTCCACACTGTAGCTAAAGCATGAAGGAGTGATATTGACTTACAAATATGAAGTGGACTAAAAAAAAAATCGCCAGGCATGCGCGGAACACGCAGCACAGTCACAGTGAAAGCTGGAAGAGCGACCTTTGTAGAGCCCGTTGTGGACTCTCTTGGGGCAACGAATACAAATACCCGGCTTTAAAGCCGGGCCCTCTCTGCGGCAGTCGAGTATTCTACCGCAGAGGCACGCTGGTGCTTGAAACTCCTTTGCAAAAAGACCTTATACAGGCGTCATGTCGGGCAAGGAATCGCGTTAACATAATACAGCGTGGCAGAAGAGTAAAATAACAACCAGACGTCACACAATGGTAACTGTGCAACGAGTGCGTAATTTAAAGGTTTCCACCTACTACAAAGTGCTCAATCATAATTCTTCATCGTCATCAGCCATATGCAGCATCAACAGTGTGCACATAATGCTTCACTTATGTGTACCGGGTACCTCGCTTATCTGCAGAAAGAAGAAATAACGGCATAGTGGGTGCTTCCCTACTTCACAAATTTTTTATTTGCGGCGTAGTGGATACACACACCTTCCATATGTACTTGTATTAGTTTCCCAAAGAGAGTTAGAACGGGATCTAGAAGGGCGCGCTCCTCAAGCTTTCGCTGTGAGTGTGCTGTGCGTGCTCCTCGCAGACCTGGTGTTTTTTTTTTTTCTGTGGAGTAGGAAAGTACCCACTATACAACTTTCCTTCATTCTGCGGAGAACCGCGGTACCCGCTACACATCTGTATGCCATTATGTGCACTTTGTTTGTTCGTGGCTGATGGATGGATGGATGCGAAACTTTATTGTAAGTCCTGAGGTGCACTACTCACGCGCAGTGGGCCGCTCCCGCGTCGGGACAGTCAGGCCAAGCCCGATCGTCGCATCGTGGGCCCTCTAGACAGCCCATAGTTGAGCCCCCTCGGGGCTCTTGATGGCGGATAGCCACTTGTCTTCATTAGATTGGTCCGTGCCCCGTAACGAGGGCAACGCTGATGACGATATAATTAGGGCTTAGCGCTTTCTAATGAATTGGAAGCGTTCAACATCCACTCGTTCCGCAACTCCGATTGTGTGACGCCTGGTTGATTTACTCTTCTACAACGTTATAATACATATGCTAACACGATTCCTTACCCCACATGACGCCTGTATAGGGCATTTTGGTTTAAGATTTTTAAGCACCAGCGTGGCTCTGTGGTAGAATATCGACTGCCACGCAGAGAGCTTGGATTAAAATCCCATCCGGCGCCGGAAATGATTTTCTCGATGCATTTCTTTTATTTCGCGCGATAGCCGTTACGGACACCGGCGGCGACGGACAGCTACGGCGTCAAAATCGGCTGTTGTTGTGATCCCATAACAGCTGTCGCTGTAAAATGTCAGGTGGCCTGAGGTCACGGGACTGAAGAAACTGAGGGCTGTGCGCAAAAAAAACGAACAAAGTAACCTAATTTTCATATGTGGGGTACAAAGTGAACATGCATGTTTTTGTTCATAAATCTATTTTGTTAAGCATGTGGTACAATGACATCAAATTAGGGACAAATATTTACGCTTGAAAATGTGCGCATGGTAATGCCCCGATAGTGGTTATGCTGCTCCAAAGCGAAGCTTTAGGTGCTACAGAAGCTGCGCCGAAGTGGGTTTCGCTCGAAACTTTCCGGAATGTATTCAGTTCAGTTGGGTTTGCTACCACTCGCCCAACTTTTTTTACTTTTACGTCTGAGAAGGCTCACGCCAAGAGATTTTCAGGAAACACTGTTGAAGAGTTCCTCAAAATGGTTGAGCGTAAACTGCATTCATCACATATTAAAGACTCTGCACATTTTGTATTTGACAATTGGCGTTAATAAAATTAAACGCATAGAATGGTCATTGTCAGTTTCTTTCCTCACATAAATATTACAACAGTTTTTTTATCTCACGTGACGGTCCACAGGTTTACTGCCCCAAGCAAAAATGCTTTGGGCATGCAGTAATACATGCCATTCGGATGGGCCTAGGGAACAGCTTAACATAACAAAGACCACTAAAATATGCTCCAAGTACTTCGTTGAAGCGGACGTTTTGCCTCTTGGGGCACATAAGTGAGGACTCTTGAAGGACAATGCTGCCATTTCAACTTTTCCTTTTGCAAAACAATTCTATTATCGATTGGCCTCCTCAAGCATGATATTTGAATCTATAAATCAAGAGAGCGCTAGTGCAAGTGCATGCGAACTCGAGAACGTCTTATAGATGAAGAGGCAATCGGGAGTATATACTCACCAGCATATACTTACGCAAACCATGCACCATTTGATGACACGAACATATTTTAGAAAAAATCATGCCTGCTCTCGTCAGCACGAGTTTACTACAACTAAACAAAAAGTGAAAGAAAAAGAAGTGCTGACGATTCTGCGAAATGAATTTTGACATTCTATTGATTACCTTGCACAAAGAACTTGCACGTTGTACGAGAAGCGTCGAGAGTGGATCAGTTTCAAGAGCAATGCAAAGAACTTCACGGCTGCACCGAAACCTTCATGCAAGCAAGAATGAACTTGGCACATCAAGAGAAGTGGCATCTTTAACACGCAGATCAAAGCAAGGATTATGACAATCTGATTACCCGTTGCAAAGTAATGTTTCAAAGGCAAACGAGGCGAGCAGTTGGTCTAGTGTAAAAATGTTTTAGGACAATATTACACAACAGCCATAGATCGGAGAGGCGTACATTCCTGCTGCCTCAAATATGCAGAATTAATAAAAAAAACAGTCTCTCGAATGGCAGAAGTTACAAATGCGGTCCAACCCGACTCCACCTCTCATGCGCATAATGCACCCAGATTTTTACACGAGAGACAAGTGCATACATTGCGACTCTAGAGCGACATTGCGACTCTAGAGCATATTGCCGAGAGTGTCTATTTTTGATGTATTCGGGTTTGACCCGCAAGGACGGCTATCAACGTTCGACGCACACCACGCAGCAGTGTTTGAGAAGCTTTGCGATTGTAGTAGATCATTCTGTTAAGATTGAGCGCTAGACGCCAATATTCAAAAATATTCCAGAGCTCGCGCTACCACCAGTGATGACTGGAAAGTTCGATGTGTGATGCATAAAAGACGGCGCTTTCCAGCGATGATCAGACTATCGACGTTCGCCGCTATCAGTGTACAGCGTATATTGCTGTAGTTTCGGTGTTTATTTCCCGGGCGCAGGTTCGCCCAAATAAAGACTTTCATCTTGAACACGCCGACTGCTACCTTCGTCGACGTCACGACCCCGTGACAATATTCCTATGGGGAGGTGCAGACATATAGTATATGCTGGTGAGCACTCACTATATACATACATATATATATATATATATATATATATATATAGATATATATATATATATAGTTCGGACGTTCGGACCTGGAGCACTAACTCTGGGCCATCTAGAGAGCCGAGGAAGCCACCAAGGGCTAGCAACCCTTGGCCGAAGCCTTGGGCGGGGTGCAGGCCCATCCCACCAATTTGCAGGGCACTTAGTAAAGTTCTTTAGCGTAATATGAATGAACGCTACATACAGCTTTACTATAGGTTTCCACACAATCATTTCGAGGCATTATTAGAAATCGTGTCTCGAAGAAGCAGCAGAACATGTTCACGTCCGGGAAAAAAACTACACCATCTCCCACTAAGGGGAACCATGTGGGGATGCGAAGAAGCGCATGGGTCGACTTAAAGTTCTTTTCATCACGGGTACCTTGCTCGATGTTAACACGTCTCTGCAAGTGGAGCACACCATGAATTCACTGTAGTTGCTGTTGCTGTTACTCGTCCCGAACTCTTGTTGGAGCTTGCCACGCGGGTTCATCGCGCGTCTGCAGAATCTCGTTCCATGACGCCATCACGTCATTGCTGAGAGAGTGTAAGGGGGAGAGGCCACAACGTCTTACCCAGCCCTTACACAGGCCCGAACACGCCAGCGCGGGCCAGCACACATGCTTTTGCCTGCGTTACGCCAAGCTAGGAAAGCATACGGCAGTCCGGGCCACTAAACTGCTCTGCACTTATCATCATCAAGGCGGTAGAATAACAAGAGGAAGAAGACTTCTCCTTGGCGCGAGTGCGCGCTCAGATGGCTATGCTAAATGGTAGAAAGCGGGCGGTCGCCAATGGAACTACGGACACAGCCCCGAGCAAAATCTGCTTCACATCTGAAAGTAATGACAGGGCCACTACAGGCTCAAGTGAGAAAACATCCCTTTTCAACACGAAAGTGTTTTATGTCGGGGTCCACCAAGATTTCCGTGATGTATTTCCGTCACGGAAATGACGTCAAAAAAAGGTACATGACCAGACAAAAAAAAAGTTCCGTCACCGGGCATCAAACCCACTACCGCTCAGTCCGCAACAACAGATGCCGGGCACGCTATCCACTGCGCCACGGTCACAGGCTGTAGAGGCTTTACAAACGCGCCTTTTATATCTCACACTCTCCTCTCAGAGTGCTCTCGGTCGGCGAGGTGGTGTCACCCTTTGGGAGCGGTAATAATAATTATATCCGGGGTTTAACGTCCCAAAATAACGATATGATTATGAGAAACGCCGTAGTTGAAGGATCCGGAAATTTCGACCACCTATGGTTCTTTAACGTGCACCTAAATGTAAGTACAAGGGCCTCAGACATTTTCGCCTCCATCGAAAATGCAGCCGCCGCGGCCGGGATTTGATCCCGCGACCCTCGGTTCAGCAGCCGAGCGCCATAACTACTAGACCACCGTGGCGGGGCCTTTGGGAGCGGTAAAATATTTCATTACTGCGGCCTCCGCGATTAGCACCTGCAACGCGTGTTGCTAAACGTCCGTCCCATTCGGCGCGTTCTCAATGGAAGTGCAATTTTGTGAATGCCTCAACACACCGCGAGGTGGCGACCTGAGCCCAAGTCGTGAAAGCGTCGGCCTCGCTCATAGCATCACGCCAATCCAAACCAGAAATGCCTCTGCGACGCGCGCCTGCCTCGTCTGGCTGTAACACCGCGTTCCCCGCTTTAGCTTGCCCCGAGAAAAATCGCGGCCGGGCTACAGGGGTGGCGCGACGCGCTTTGCGTTTCCCTCTAGTACGGCCGTGGTGTTCAATCACACCTTAACATGGCGCGGCATGACGACCAAGTACTGCGTCCAATATGCGACGCCCTTCTGGCTATCATACCTCGTTCTCTGATTACGCTTTTACCGTTAAGTACTACAGCTACGACAAGGGTTCGTTTAATCGTTGATCGTGGGCGTTAGTCCTCGTGATGGCGATGTGCAACCAAGCATCAAAGTGGATGCAGCCACGTTAACGGTGCTATAGCTGCCCGACATCAATATACATTGTGCAAACTCTTATATAGATTTACCGTAAATATTCAGTTACTTCTGTCGGGGCACGTTTTACTTTCGTGTTATTGCAATTCCTATGACGGAGGGATCAACCATGTTTTCTGCTGTTCTGGGGGCGCGCTCGAGGCAGTTGGTATCACCGCCCCGCAACCGCGGCCGTCGACCACAACTGTATCAAGCAACTGTAACAAAGTATCACCCACTGTAAAGAGGTACACCAAAAGACTGAAAAGTACGTTCAAGGACACAGATGATGAAATTCCGGTGCATCGCATGGTGGGCCATCTGCCAACAAACTCACACACCTGCCCTGCTCTCCAGCCACGTTCCCATGAAAAGGAAACTAAAAAAAAAGCCCCCTGCCAGGTGGCAAATTGTTCAAAATGGTTTACAGAAGAACTTTTTATCAAGCGCGATCGAGAAGAATGTGCCAGAATGACGGTGATATGTTTATATGCATCTAAAATCTGTTATGAGGCGGCATTTATTTATTTATTTATTTATTTATTTATTTATTTATTTATTTATATATTTATTTAAGTATCTATTTATTTATTGATTTATTTAGTCAATGCTGCCGACTTCTATGCGAAATCGTAGGCAGGAGTGGGTAACACACACTTGATAATACAGTTTCCAGGGCAAGAAAACAACAGAAGAAGCTTAAAACAGAAACAGTATGTCGGGGGAAACATGGAAGAAAAAAAAGTCACAGTTTCGCCGCAAGGGCGAAGCAATGAATCCGATAGCAAGAAACTAATGCTATACGAAGTGAGGCTCGCCAATGGATACTCACAGTTTGAACAGCGCTCCTGTTGCAAAGGCGGCCGAAGCAGCGAAGGAAACTAGCGTGCTTCAAGTGTCGAGCTGTGACACTTGATAGCTCGCGCCCATCTTCTGTTTGTTCGTTTAGCGGCGTCCCTTGAGCTCGAGTGACTTTCGTACGCTCCGTTACATGAGCGCGGACATCACGGTGAAAGCTTGAAACATCCCTCTTCCCTTCACCACGAGAAAACCGCGCGAGCAGATAGCGGAAGGGCAAGGTTCTCCCTGCGCAAATATAAGAAGAAGCGAGCGAGCTCACCGACGCGCTCCTCGCGCCATCTCTCTGGTAATCAAGAAACACTTATAAGCGCCTGCGTCTCTGAGTCCTGCCATCGGTAAAGGGTGTATATATAACGCTCGCTGTTAGCTACCTGAAGGATCTGCGCTTTCTGTCGTAGTGGTTAGCGCCTCGCGCTGCGGAACGATAGGTCGCTGGTTCGATTCCGCGCTTCGGAAGCATTTTTCTGAATTCTTTCTTTAGGACTTTGATATATATATACATACTTATACATATACGGTGCATGACGGCGGCGACGGCAAAATACAGCCGATACAGTCCATATAATTGCTGTCGCAATAAAAGGAATTTACAAACATTGAAATCAATGGAGCGCTTCAGAATGAGGAAGTTTTGTTGATTAATAAGGCTGTAGAGAAGCCTTGGGACATGGTAATGGGTTACCCTCTCCAGCGCCTTCTAGTGGGTCATCCTCTTTGGTTGCTTGAAGAAAGAACGCCGCTCGCTCAGGGAGTTCGTGCCTTGCCGTGACTGTCGCCATTACTCATTGTCGTTGAGTGCTGTCTATTGAACACCTTAACAATTTGGTGGAGAGTGCTCTGCTCCCATTCAATGCCCCTGGAGCTCCGATCCCGTACCTTGCCATCTACCATGCCTCAAGACGCCGCCCAGCAAACGCCTCCTCTCGCAACGAGCACATGTCCTGGTGTCCCCCGTATACGCGACCCACCTATCTTCACTGGCGCCGATAGCACCGACGTGGAGGACTGGCTCGCAATTTACGAGCGCGTCAGCATCCCCAACAAATGGGACGAAGAAGGCAAGTTAAGCAACTTGGTGTTCTACCTCGCGGGCGTAGCAAGCTTGTGGTACAACAACCACGCGTCCGATTTTGCGACTTGGGCCGATTTCAAGACCGCCGTCATCAGCGTTTTGGCCGCCCAGCAGTTCGTAAGCTGCAAGCCGAACAGCGCTTACGTGAGCGATCTCAGCAGGCCGGTGAATCGTTCACAAGTTATATCGAAGACGTCCTCGACTTGTGTAAGAAGGCCAACGGAACCATGTCTGAGTCTGACAAGATCCGGAACGTAATGAAAGGCATTGACGACGATGCCTTCACTATGCTGCTCGCCAAAAACCCTGGCACAGTGGCCGAGGTCATAACGCTGTGCCAGAGCTACGAGGAGCTCCGCCGGCAGCGTTCGATGACCCGTCGCTCCCCATCACGCGACGCAGAGCTTGCTGGCTTGGCGGCAATATCTGACCAGGCCGCGTTGCTGGCAGAAGTCAAGTCATTCGTGCGCGAGGAAATTGCACGCCAGATCTCCCTCCTCGCCTTTGCCCACCCGCCGCACGTTCAACAGTCGTCGACCACCCTTCTTCCTCCTCTCCGCCGAGCGATTGAGCAGGAAATTGCGGAGGTCATGCCTGAGTACCACCCGCAACCTCCGGCTCCTGCGCCTCAGAGTTACGCTCAAGTTGTCGCCAGGACGCCCCAAGTAATTCCTGCGGCTGCCCCAATGAGTTACGCCGAAGCCGCCGCTAGACCTCCGTTCTATGAGGCGGGTGTGCCGGCTACATATGCTGACGCCATCCCTCGGCCCCGACTGCAGCCCACTATGCAGTCATTTCAGCAGCCGACTCGTCGTCAATCACGTACTGCGACATGGGCGGGACCTACCCCGGCGAACCGATGGCGCACCCCCGACAACCGGCCCATCTGCTTTGCTTGCGGTTACGCCGGTCACGTGGCACGTTATTGTCAACGCGTGCAGCCGCCTCGAGTCGCGTCACCTGTCACCAGCCAGTCAAGCCGTGCATTCTACGACCCACCTCCACCTATGTCGCCGACGTCACGCCCACCTCCAGCTACTCGCCGCTCTCCGTCTCCCCGACGTCGGTCACAGTCACCCATGCGGCCTCGTTCGGTCGCACGAGAGCAGGAAAACTAGTCGTCGCAGTCCAGGAGGCAAGGGCTGCGACGCTATCGAACTGAGAAAGCCCTCAGCGAAGTCCATCGAATGTAATCGACGTGCTTGTGGACGGTGTTCGCGCATCGGCCCTTATCGATACTGGAGCCGCTGTATCAGTTATGGACGCAAAACTTAGCCGCTTACTTCGAAAAGTGATGACGCCACTTTCTGGGATGTCCCTTCGTACCGCGAGCTCCCAGAGTATTCATCCCACAGCAGTGTGCACTGCTCGCGTCGTCATTCAGGACGTTCTGTACGACGTCGAGTTCATCATAATTGCGGCATGCTCTCACGACGTCATCTTGGGATGGGATTTCCTCTCCCGCCACGACGCCGTAATTCGTTGCGCACCAGCCGAAATCGAACTCTCACCGTTCTCACATTTGACGCCGACAGACAGTCCATCGGCAATGAGCAAGATCCTCGTCCAAGACGATACGAAAGTGCCTCCAAACTCGTCAACGGCTGTGTCGGTCTACTGCGCCGGTCTCTCCGACACCACTGCACTCCTTTCGCCATCTGCCCGCGTCTGCACTAGGAAAGGGTTGCTGGTACCCTTTTGCGACCGTGCGAGTCACTCAGGGCAGCACCACTATTTTTGTTACCAACCTATCCCCGTGCATTGTTACGTTGGTTCGAGGGGAATGTCTCGGCAAAGTGGAACCCGTTGAAGACGCACAAGTTCTGGACGCACCCGATGACTCGCACTGTACCAGTTCCCGCACCATCAATGCTGTTTCCACGTCTGATTCGTCACCTACTGATGTATTTGGTCCCTCCATTGCTGACAACCTTACGTCGGTCCAGCGTTCGCAGCTTCTGTGCTTGTTGGATGAATTTCGTCATTCTTTCGATGTCGGGCAAACTTCCCTCGGCCGCACGTCCGCTGTTACGCATCGCATCTACACTCTCGCCCAACCACCACTGCGGCAACGTCCAT
>NC_051186.1:18787645-18806111 GCF_013339695.2 Rhipicephalus sanguineus
CAACTGGCTCAACAGACATTTTTGGTTTAGTTGCAGTTTGTGCGAGTGGCTATGGTTCGAATTTCTGCCTCACCACTTTGTCGCGTGGTAAACAGCTTCACTCATCACCACCTTAAAGCGTTTAGTGGCAAACATTTGTCAGTTAAACAATACAAGTGGCTTCATTCCTTGATACAATTTCTTAAGGGCAACTTGGAGTAACCATTTCACGACCTTAATTTTTTTCTTGTAGAGAAGAAGGTTCAGGAAGACGAAGGTACGTATATACTTCTAGTTCAATTTTACAGCTAAGCTATATATATAGCTCGGTCGTTCCTAACCCCGCGAACAGTTGCCTCGTCCACAAAAAGTATCATCATCATGGGCGGCCTCTACTTTCAAATAAAGAAAAAAAAAATCGGCTGGGGCCATCCACACTAGCTCATACGGCAGCTGGCGAACTGGGCGAATTAGGTGCCGTGACGGAGACCTTGATAGTAATGAGCAACATCAACATAATATTACGCCGCATAAGTGCCGGACTAAGAAGACAGAAAGTGGAGGGTGGAAGAAGGTCTCTCGGTAGATTCGTCCTGTGTGGTCTCGCCATCCACGCGTTATGTTATTAAACCCCGAATCCCAACTGTGGACGGGACAATGTCTTGCGATGTGGACTACGAATCATATGATTGTTGTTTTGATATGGCATGCTTACAGTAGCAGCCATGTACTTTCGGGAACAAACGTTTGCGGCGTGCGAAATAAAAGAAATTATACGGCCATGACACTGTTTCCTGAGACGGTTAGAGTCAAGTCTTCCGTGCCGCTGGAGAATCACCGCCGATTAGGACGCGAGACAGCTAGCTGAGCTTTATCCACTGTGAAGCAAGATGAACAGCTCGCTCGTTTTTTCTGTTCTCGCGTCATGCTTGCATTCCCTTTTATGAGGATATCGACTTGACAGGCGTGTAAAACTTGCTGCGCGAACGCGGCGAGAAAATCGCGCTAAATCAGAAGGTGGAGACCTCAAGGTTCAAAGCATGTATTAAGTGCGAGGTTTATTTAGCAGCTTAAATATATATCACCCTAATAAAGTGACAAAAACAAAGAAAACCTGCGGAACGATGTCAACGCTTGCTGAAAATGCATTGACGTCCGCTCCGGCATGATAAGGTGGCCTTCCCGACGCGTGAATTGCAGGTGCCGAACTTCTGGCAATCTACCGAGTTCAGTTGAATTCAACAACCGCGCAACGATAGCGGTATAATGCGAGTGTGAACTGTTCAACAACGACGGGTAGGTCTCGCGAATACGGTGAATCAAACACAAAGTTGTTTCACCTACAAGCCTAACTGGACTTTCACAATGCGAGAAGACAGCGAGTAATCATTACTGTAGTCGCTGCGTGCAATGCGCCGCGTTACATACTGATTCAGGTAATTGAAACGAACGAAAGCGATGAACTCAGACATCCAAAATAGAAGGCGAGGCAGCACTGTCAGCTATCCACGCTTGCCGCCTTTATTTTTCGCTTGACATGCAGGGGAACCGATACAGTTTCACACGTGAATCGCGTGCCTTGCGTGTTGTCTGCACTGTTGGGCAGCCCACAACCCAGCAATACTTCGGACCTCGCTTGCGCTTCCGCGGGGTCGCTTCTGCCAACGTAGAAATGCAGCTTCGCACAGCAAGCATCTCGGTTCAGCGTGCCAAGCTGTCGGCACAGCGTCCCAGTTCCCCGGACCGACTGAGTAACTCAGGCCGCGCGCGTGTTCCCGCTGCCGACAAACAGTTGCAGTCGGCTGCGCTTGCACCCAGTTGCGCCAGAACTTCTCTCCAGAGCCGCAGCGCGGCGCTGGAGAGAAGTAAACTTGAGCTTGGGTGCTCCCTTATAGGTCGACACCTGTATATTGTGCTATAAGCTAATAAAAAAGGTATTCGAATATAGGTCAACTCTCATTTTTTTGTTAAATGGAAAATTTGAAACGTGAGACACGCCTAATTATAATGGGCAAGTCTCATTTAAAGTAAGAATGCACCGCATCGATTAAGTCTAAGTTTTTCCCGGGCAAATTTATAGCCCTATGGGCCAGCATTTTCTCAAGAGATCGTGACAGCGGAATCACCTTCATTGATCATGCTTCTGTAATGACGTCGTTCTCACTTGCACAGTTTTATCAGTCGACAAAAGACCTTCACTGAGCATGCCAGCCTGTGCAGCTGCCAGTCGTAACTTCAGTCGCCAACATTCACGGTGGTCTCCGAAATTTTTTATTAGAGGTCTTAATGCTATTTGTTCTTTTCATTTTTGAGGTGCGTCAATTTACTGCAAATATACATATGTAAAGTACCAGTGTAGCTGTCGCTGCTTGAAGAACGCGGACACCACAGTCGTCCATAAGCTTGGCACATTTGCTGTCTTTGAACACGAATGCATTTCAAGCTTCTTTGTACAAGAGTATGGGTCGATAGCTAATCATAGGTGACATTACCGAAAAAGTAAAGGCCGAGCTATATTCAAATAAATATGAAGCTTAAGAGTACGTTATGTTGGGCTAGTTAGTGCATCGTTACTTGAAATACGTGGCGCAAGGCTACAACTGGTTTCTCTTCTTGTTTCTTCTCAGTTGCAACCTTGCGCCACGGATTTAAAGTATCGAATAAATATGGCAGTGTTTCTGAAACTTATGGCGCACCTTTTTTTCTCAAAATGCGCCCACACGCGCACGAATGTTGGAGGGCCTTCGGTGCATCCCAGAATCGGCATAGGTATGGGAGCTGTGTAGGGTGCATGTTCGTGCGTTATATTTATATGGTCATATGCATTCATTCATATTCTGCGGAAAGCGCTGGCTTCTTCGTTGCTAAGTTTGGCTGTTGTAGAGGGCGTTTTGTGTGTGTGTGTGTGTTGGTGTGTGTGTGTGTGTGTGTGTGGTGTGTGTGGTGTGTGTGTGTGTGTGTGTTCAAGTGTTCCAATATTTCGGCGTAGCTGCGGGAATGGCCCCGCCCTCTTTTCTGCCCTGGGCGTTTGTAGCGGACAGGCAGTCGGGCGCGAGCTCGAGTCGCTTTGCTTTGTTTTGTTTTTCCCTTTCTATAGAATATTCCTTGCTGCGCTGAAGATGTCACCTTTTTTCACATATGTTTACGATACTTTTAAGTCGCTCAAGGTGATGGCTACTTCCTAGCTTGCCGCGATGCCGGAGACGGTGGCTGCTTTCTCTGCACTTTCTGGCTTTTCTGACCGATATCGTGGCGGTGTGCATGGTATCTCCCTTCAGCGGCAACGGTGGAAGAGATAAGTGCGGCGATACACATATTACCAACATGAGAGAACGTCGTTCGAGTCGATGCGTTGTGAGGGAGAACACAACGAACCACGCGAAGGTAACACATTCAACTAATGATATTGAGTTGATGGTACCTAACGCGCATGTGTTTAATGTGACACCAACGCAATGGGTTCAAGCGGCAACATAATTCGGCTGTGCTTTCACATGTGCGTTGGCAACCATGCCATGATGAGTGTCGTGTTTGTTGTAGCATTTTCAATGTCTCGGAACTCGTAGAGCAAATGTCATATGCCGAACATGGTGACCCGCACAAGGCAGGGACAGCGTCGGATTGTCGGAGGCCGCTGCGTGGTCTTTCTTGAGCTTGGGAAGTGACCTGCGGAAATGTTGCCGTAGTCGGACCTTTTGAGGTTTTTATGCTTGTACGTACCCCTTGTTGATGCGCTTGGCGGGAGAGAGAAATTCGTCGGCGTACGCATGAATTCGTTGGTGAACATCTGAAAACGTGTGGCTTCAACACCCACGTATTCTGTTTGCATCAACCATCTTTTGCGAAAATTACCTGAAGAATCTAAAGCTGTTTCTAACTTTTTTTTCTGCTTAGAGGAAAGAAAGAGAATAGAAGCAGGTAAGCGAATGTTTTCTGAAGGCATTCCTGTTTATAAATTTACGCTGTTATTTACTTGCAATGTTCCAGTAGCAGCCACGCAACGTGTTCATTACCATGGCTTCGATAACACATTTATCAAATCTATCTTTACATCTCCAGAAACGTTCGCCCCCGTTTATAAATGACACAAATCAAAGTTTTAAACTTGGGCATATAATACATGCACAGGTTTAAAATATTTTCTAGATAGTGCTTTTGAAGATGCTTAAAATGCCCGCAACATTATATGATTGTGATACAATAAAACCTCACTGATACGAGTATCCCGGGATCACCAAAAATATTCGTATTATCCGAAATTCGTATCACCCAAAAGCATGGAAAATTAGCATTCGACAAAAGAAAGCTGGCATACATTTTATTTATTGTTTTTCAGGGCCGCAGCATTGTAGGAAGAAGAGCCTGCACGATTGTCAGTCAAGTTTTAGATGTCGGCAATCATAACAGCACTCGTAAATATACGGCCCGTACACATGTATTTAATTAATGAACCAGGTGCGTTGTGACCCGCGACAGCAGTAGCCACTAACAAATTTTAGTATGCATTTTTGCATGACACCGGAGTGCTGCAGTGAAAGTAAGGAAAGAAGCGCTTTGACGCAATGAATCAAGGCCACAAAATTCCAGCACCACAATCCTGTGTTATGATTTTGTTATCGCGGAGGTGCCGGGGATGTGTTTTGGGAGATTTACGGCCGTGCCCGCACAAGTGCGACCTCAACAGTCGCTCATGTTGGACGTTGTGGAGGCCTGATCGACTCCTTCGCCAAGACCGTCGTTGCCTTCTTTCGGTCCTCATCCACCTTTCATAGGATTTTAAATGTGATCACAGCGCAAAGTAAGACACGAGACAGAGAGCAACGAAGACGAGCGCTGACTTCCAACTTGGAAGTCAGCGCTCGTCTTCGTTGCTCTCTGTCTCGTGTCTTACTTTGCGCTGTGATCATAATTTAAAATGGAACACCAACTAGCCCGTACCCAGACCTTGTTTCATAGGATGTCTGGTGCACGAGGCAGGTACGTGTGAACACAGTACAACGACTGCAGCCTGCGTCGACGCGTTAGAAAAAACAAGCTGTGCTAATGTCCTCTGTAATCTAACGCGAAGGCACACGGAGGCACATCACAGCCTCAAAGATTCGCGTACACAATGTTGGAGGTCGTGACGCGTCTCGAAGGTTATTCTGACGTAAGAAAAGTCTGTTTTTACACCGTGATTCTGACGATTTGGCAGTGGGCGCGTATGTCCACGCTTGCGTTCCTGCGCTCGCAAGTGCTTGGCGTGTCTTCCGCGACAGCACGGACAGCACCTCTTCGTACCTGGGCGGCAGCGTAGGTTCGTATCAAACGTCGCTGGGTGAAAATCGATTCGCAACAACCGTACTCCATTACACTGCAGGCCAGTGGGCCTTGGCCGGGACCAACGAAAAATCCGTATCACCCCGAAATTCGTATGAGCTGTGATCGTATCACCGAGGTTGCACTGTATTAAGATGTAGCCTATATGCTGTAGTCCAGGGGCACTGGCCTAGACAAGGAAAGTGGGGAGGAGGGGTCAAACACCACCGAAATCTTTCAATTTTGAATGTGTATGTAGACACTCACATATACAAATGCACGCACGAACATATATAAAGTATTGTGGAACAACCCCCTCCCCTCCGGAAAAAAATGTCTGCAGCCGATCAACGTAGCCACTGTACCACAGCGGGGGACTAGAAGAGCGCTTGTGTCGCGGTTATTTACTATTCTTGATACTTGTATATCATTCGATGGTCAATTTGTGTTTCGAGCCTGGTACACACTGCGTAGCTTATTTATTGATACGGTGCGTGGAAGTTTTAAAAGTGTGCAGTGGCATGGAAATAATCTTGGTATTGAAAGAATAAGTTTTGCATTTCCCAATATTTAAGCAAATTCATAGTACGCATAACATGTTGTGTTTTCGCATTGTAAAAAGAAGTCTGTTTGTTTTTTCAGCGGGGAAAAAACCGCCTGACAACACGGATGAGCCACGTAAGCACACATATTCAGAAATCATTGTAATTAGTAAATGCTTTTTTGTTAGTTACATGCCACTTGGTCATAAACAAGGTATTTTCCCTTTGAATAAGCTTCATAAGTATATATAATAAATTCACGTTTCATATCGCATTGCACTGATCTTTCATTGGAGCACAATAGTTGACGCTCAAACAGATGATGTACTCGGTGTACAATATGTCCACTTTGAGACATTGTATACGTTGTGATCATCAGGGCTTTTGTTGCTACCAATTAAAAATAAATATGTGTAGGACTTCTATCAAAGGCTGATATTTGATTATAAAATATATCGTCTTGCTTTCCGCAGTATCAAATTTGACTGTTTTCTGGGCGACATGCTATGGGAAATATTAACGCGATAGCTTTAAAGAGCTCATTTCGCAGAAATTCCGGTGTCAGCGTCGGCTTCGTTGATTGTTAGCGAAAAATCGGCGTTATTCGTGAGCAAAAATTCGAGAGAGATGCTAATATATTAAAATGATCTCCGTTTCAAGCGGGATTCGAACCCAGGCCTCCTGTGTGGCAGGCCATTGTTCCACCATAGAGCCACTGCAGGTCTTGATAGTGCTTCGGGAAAAAAGCCCTATACAGACGTCATGTAGTCCGAGGAGCCTCGTTAACAAATGTAACATTGCGTGGCAGAAGCTTAAAATCGCACCAGGGTTCACACCATGCACATTGCGCAACGAGTACTTTATCTCAAGGCCCACGCATTACAAAACGCTCAGGCCTAATTGATTATCATCATCAGCGACAATATCAAAAGAGTTTGTAGTGGAGCATTGCCTTACGGACACGTAGTGGGTACTTTGCTGATTCGCAGCATGATGAATTTTGCCACATTGGGCACTTCGCAGCTGCACTTCTAACTACCAGTGTTACGCATACAGACGTTCTTGTCCTCGCCGCAATGCTTAAATGTTCACTGAGAAGTGAATCACACAGCTATGCGAATGGGGCCCGATCATGTAATCGCGCTCTGCTGTTGGAGGTGAAGCAGAAGTGGCCTGGAGCTTTTTTTTTTTTCGTATTTGTGTGACTGGAAGCCGGCGTCTGGTGCCTGTCTGCTTGAATAGGGAGGTTGCAGTAAAGCATCGTTGTTACAATGCGTCATAATTTCTTCTGAGCTCGCAAGTTTTCACCTTTATTCCCAATGTTATTTGAAGCAACAATGGCTTCCTCCCGGGCTCCGCTTGACGTCAGTGTCTATAATCGTGGCGAATAATATAAGTTTTGCGTCTCAGGTGCTTGAACAAGAATATAAGAATATACTGCAACAGTGCGCAATTGTGTTCACCAATGCATAGCGACGTATTTGGCCATGCTGCGTGACTGCACTGTGATCCTGTGCTCCGCGATGAGACCTGACAGGAATGCAAACAGGCAATTAGGATGATAGAAACTTGAAAAGATGAGAAGCCGCCAAAACATTATATCGCCGGAAGCAATATTTTGAAAGGGGACTTGTATTCGTCCCAGCGATGAGTGATTCCTATAACAGAGTTTTTATGTACTCCAAGCTAGACTATACCACCATCGATGAAAAGGGACGAGGGCAATAAGGTCGTCTCACGCTGGCCTAATTCTGACACGCCGGCTAAGCTCTAGCGACATTCGTTCTCTGAATCCTTAATGTATATACTTTACTAAAAGTGGCGTTTAGGCATGGAATGCTTTTAGCTGCCGTTCTCATTTCATTTTATTTTTATTCCTTAAAAACCCCATTGAAGGGGTATTACATAAGGGGTGAATACATACATGAAAAATTAAAGGACATATTTGAATGCACTACAAAGTAATATGTTATGGGGGCAACAATGTGGAGGGACAGTATGGCTGTGATGTCGTTGGAAAGGCCGTTCCATTCTGTTGCTGCACGAAAAAACAATGAAGACGAAAAAGTGACTGTGCGCGCATGCGGGTGCGCAAGTTGTTACGGGT
The DNA here is from genome assembly GCF_013339695.2 of Rhipicephalus sanguineus. Lineage (NCBI taxonomy): Eukaryota > Metazoa > Arthropoda > Arachnida > Ixodida > Ixodidae > Rhipicephalus > Rhipicephalus sanguineus. The sequence continues at coordinate 18,795,572 of NC_051186.1, forward strand.
GCCGGTGCGACTGGAGGTGCGTGTCGGAGCGAGAATGTGTGGTGGCGTGCCGAGTGAGCTATAAAAGAACTTATGAAAAAGCCAAATGCTAGCAGTGCGGCGACGGGATGTGAGTAATGACAATCCGGATTCTGTTTTCAGTGCCCATATGCTGACGTCATATGAGTACTTGGAATGAATAAATCTTGTAGCTCGATTTTGAAGCGATTCAAATTGATGGATGATATATATTTGATGCGGGTTACAAATGAGAAATGCGTATTCTAATTTTGCCTTGATGAGAGACTGGTCGGCGGGTAGTTTTACATTTTGAGGGTGATGGCGCAGATGGCGTTTTAAGAACCCGAGTATGTTATCAGCAGGTGAAATGATGATCGTAATGTGTGTTGCCAGGGTTAAATACTACAAAGGGTTGCTACGAGGTATTTGTAGGAAGGAACTAGTTCAAGGTTGCTGCCAGCAATTTGGTAAGGAAAAATAAGTGAATTTCTACACTGTGGAAAGAGACAGTCTTGAATTTGTTAGCGCTTAGTTCTATTAGCCAAAGGTTACACCATTCTCACCAAGTCGTTTTAAAGAGGCGTGTTATTGGAAACGCTGTTAATTTTACAATAAATTACTCAATCACCTGCAAACATACGGATGTTAGAGGATGCATGCATTGGTAGGTCATTAATGTAAATCAGAAACAACAGTGGACCAAGTACGGAGCCTTGAGGGACACCTGAAGTTACGGGGGTAACGCTAGATATTTTATTGTTAACGAAGACTGATTGTGAACGCCTACTTAATATTTCTTTAGTTCATGCTGAAATATCGGCCTTTAGATGTAATGCGGAAGGTTTTCGTAGTAGGCGCTCATGAGGAACTTACTCGAAAGCTTCTGAGATGATCTAAAAAAAATGGCATCATTCTGTAGGTTAGAATCAAGGTTTACATGCAGCTCGTGAAAAAGCATAGCTAGGTGCATTTCGCAGGAAAACCCTGGACTGAAACCATGCTGCGATGGATGAAAAAATGCCCCCACCTCCCCGAAGGAAATCGTGAGGAATGCGAAGGCATTTCTTGCGCCGAGAGTACACGGCGTAGTAATTTTAATGGCGTAAAGCTGGACACATCGACGCGCTCAAGTGACTCCGTTTTAGGCGCCTCTTTCAACGAACGCTTCCTACGTGCGTTCGTAATCACCCTCAGGATGTTGCCAGCGCCTTCAATGCAGCACAAACGCGTTTAGAACGCACTGTTTTCAGGTTGTGCCAAGGCAGCACAAACGCTACAAACGCGTTTTCAAACGCACTGCATTGAGGCGGTGGCGCAGGGAGGAGAGAGAGCGAACGGTGAGAGAAGGAGCGGTGAAGTACTGCACCTACCCTCTCCTACACTCTCTCCACACACGCGGGAGCTGCGCCGAGCTCCCACGATGCGAGCGCCCTCACACGCCCGAGCGCGCTCCTTCTCTCCACTCACTCTCCGCTACTCCGCCCGCACCACCTGCTCCGGTTGCTAGGGACGAGGATAAGCGTGCGCGCCCGCAGCTGTTGCTATGGGAGAGGGAGTGAGAGCGGAGAGGCGCGCGGACAACGCCGCATGGCTTGCATAGCTCGACTAAGGAATGCATTCGCATTTAAAAATGGTTTGCATCGGGAAAGTCTATGATATGTGTTTAGATGATACGTTCAAGCATTTTGTAAGGCACACTGGTTAATTAGATGGGGCGGTAATTTATAGGGAGTATTCGTTACCCGATTTCAAGACTGGAAAGGCCTTTCCGTGTTTCCAATCAGAAGGCAGCATGCCTATTGAAACAGACTACAAAATGAATGGACAGAAAAATGATATGCAAATATATAAAAAATGGCACGGGGAACAGATAACTAAACTTTAGTTTCATCAGTAAAAACTGATGCAAAGGCGGTGTTGAACACGTATGCACATTGAGCGTTGGTTAGGAAATCAGCTGAATCATTTCATAAGGTAATAGTACTTGCATCCTGTGGGTTAATGACTTGCCAGGATTTCTTCGGGTGTTCTCAAATATGTCTGACACATCAGAGTGAAAGAATGAGTGTTTGAAATCGCCTATGGCTTCCAGGTAAGCAGACCTCCAAGAAAGGTCACAAACGCAGTGACAGCAGTGTGTCTACTGACTTATAGTCTATGTTCAGGAGAGTCCTTCATAATTTTGAATCAGACGGCTCTATACCCACCTTCAGTAAGAGCGTCATTCTTCCTTCGCGGAAGGACTGCGGTTTTTGGCCGTCGCGTAACAAAAAGGTGTGGGACACCTGATGTTCGCTTTAAGAGCAAAATACTCTTATTCGCAGTCAGGAGCCTCAATCAGGAGCCACGCTTCACGTTTCGGTGAACACCTCAACCGTGCCGCTAGGAAAGTAACGTCTGTATTAGTAACATTGGCCGTTGGCGTTCGTCCGTCCTCTAGCTTTGTTAAGTCCCAGTTAACTGTAGCGCAATTCCCTCCCAACAACCATTTAAAAAACTTGTTAATGTTAATGCAGCGGCTCGTACGCGATAATTGCTATCGCAATAAAACAAAACTTGCTTGCCGGTGATGAAGTTTCAACCGATGCCCCATGCACCGAAGTTATGTCTCAATTACTGGGCTTACACACCCATCCTGTATCTGGGCTACACACCCATGTCAATGTATCTGAACGATGTAAATTTGTCGTACCGGCAATACAAAATAATGCAAAAGGAGCAAACTTGAAACCACTTTGCTGAAAGAACTCCTCCCAGTGGAATAAAAGCCCTCTGTAGGAGAGCGTGTAATGTCCACATCAAGCATTGCACATCTCTAGGGAATTCTGACTTTGGAAAATATAATGCCGATTACGTGTTTAACAATGGTGGTATAGGCATTTTAACGCGATGGCGTTAAGGAGCTCGTTTCGCAGAAATTCCGGTGACGACGTCGGTGTCGGCGTCATTTGTTGTGAGCGAAAAATCAGCGTTGTCCGTGACCAAAAAATCGACCAAGATGCTAATGAAATAAATAATAAAAAATAAAAACCTTCACTTTGAGTGATCATCGAACTCGGGCGTTTTAACGCTATGTAAATGTCATGTAGCGGGGTGATTCTCCTCAACGCATGTAACATTGCGTGGCAGAAGCGTAGAATTGCGCCAGTCGTCAAAACATGTGAATCGCGCAACGAGAGGGTGTTTTAACGGCTCAAGCATTACAAAGCGCTTATATATATTTAATCATCAGCAAAAGCATCAGCAAAGGGAGCAGCTTAGTAGATTCGCGTGTTGCTTCACGGATGTGTAGAGGGCCTTACGCAACTGTACTTGCAGTTTGCATTCTAGAGTAGTTCGAAACGGCCAATGTCACGCGCACAGTCGTTCGTCTCCTTGTGGCATGGTTCAGGCATGCACCCAAAACCGAAGTAAGGCTAGCAGTAGAGAAGGGGATGTGCACGGGGCCCGATTACGCTATCGCGTTCTACTCTTGAAGGCGAAGCTCAAGTGTCCTCCAAGTTTTTGTGTGGCCCTTGCACACGCTGACGAATGCTACAGAGATGAGCAACGCGATGTTAATGCCACGCGAAAATAAAATTTCGGGAAACGCCGCAACCTGACAGTTTCCCACGGTATAAGTGTACGCCTAGGCATCACATTGAGAGCTCCCAAAATATGGTCCGTATGAATTTTTAATATCCCAACTACTAGGCATACCGCGCTGATTATCAAATAAATGCTGTTTTAGTATGCTGTGTAAGCCAGGTATGTTCTTAAATGTTTATTTCAAAGATAAGTCAACACAGGAATTACCTTTCCACTTTCGTTTCAGCATCGCCCTTGATGACGCGGTGAAGTACGCTGTGATTGACAATGTACGATCAGTTGCTTTGTTAGTCTTGTTTACTTTTTTTTTTCAAGATTACGGCGCTGTCTGCGAAGGTTGTACCTGCCTGAAATTACTTATACGAAATAAATATATAACTGGGCCGAGATCACTTCGAATTAGACTCATAGATAGAGAGCTAAGAGGACTTGTCATTTTCATTGTACATGTATAGTAATACTTTACTATGTTTATCTATTTTTCTTAGATTACCGCTGCATTGAAAGCAAGATCCGTAAGTCAATATTCATTCTTAAAGTTCTTTTTAATATGTTCAGTTGTTCCATGCCATAGATTTCATAAATTATTTATGGTTGGCCGACTAAGCTGAAGTGCTATATGTTTGTCCTTTTTGGTGCTGTTTTAATACGGTGAAATGTTCAATGTCGCAACAATAAATCATGTATTGTAGGCGCGTTTTCTGGTGAGTTGAATGAATTTGTCCTTTTTTACCGTATATTTAGGCATCATAAACTTACGAGAACTCGCCCAATTTTCGCTGATTTTATTGAACCATGTATTTACGTCTCGCGCGGGCCTGCCAAAAATGAAAGGACAACTTACGAACAGGCCAACTATTTTTATGCATACCCCTTCAGTGATACACTGATAGAAGCACATTTTCAGTGTGCAGTAAACAAGTGCATTCAAGGAATATAGATTGCTTCTGGTAGAATGCGCACGTGCGGTGATCATCTTTGGCTGCATCTTATGCTCCTTGCGAAAACAAAGTTAGCAATCGCGTAATAAAGCTGTTTTCAGAAAAATTTACTGAATGTCATCAAAGCACTCATTTTTGGAAACATTCCTTAAAGACTAGCATATGAAACCATATGAAAGCACATAATCGAGAAAACTTTAAAACCTCTAACGTGTTCCTAACGGCAACGCCCTTCGGTACAAGCGTCCACATGCAAAGAAAAAAAAGATGAAAAAGAGCGATAATAAAGATTCAACCTGCACTGGACGTCGATGGAATAATATCACTTCCGTTACAAATTGGCTGTGAAAATAGCCTGTGTAGGAAAATCAGAAATGTTCTAAGGCCGACATCAGCGGAGTATGTAAGCAATACATTGAATAAATGATAAATGAAGACTGCCCCGCGTATTGTAATACTCATGTTTTTTTTTTCTTTATTTAGCCAATCAGGATTACCTCTGCAATTGTAAGTATACATCGAAGGCTCTGAACGTGGTTGAAAATATTCTGTGGCGGTTGTGCTACTTAGCGACACCGTTATAGTGATCACAATATGTAAGCGAATTCTTCACGTGGTAGAGAATAACACATATAAATAAATAAATTAATATATATATATATATATATATATATATATATATATATATATATATATATATATATATATATATATATATATATAACAGCTGGCGTGGTCAAGATGAAACTCCTTATTTGGCCGAACTTGTGGCCGGGAAATGAAAACTCAGACTACAGCAATACAGGCTGTACACTGTTAGCGGCGAACAGAGCGTCGTCCGTCGATCAACTGCCAAGCGGTCAAGCGCGTCGGCTTTTATACAGGCGCTATCGAACTTTCCAGCAATATCGCTGGTGGCGGCGTTATCTCTAGACAAAGCTGGAACATTGGCGTGCGGGGTGCAATCTTAACAAAACGATCTACTACAGTCGCGAAGCTTCTCAAACACTGCTTCGTGGACAGCGTCGAGCGTTGATAACCGTCCCTGCCGGTCAAACCCGAATACATCCAAACAAGACAACAAGTGCGTGAGTCTGAGTCCGAGTGAGTCCGGTTAAGGAAAATGCTGGTGAGTGCGAGTCCAATTGAGCCGTAAACGCAAAATATATTTCATGAGTGAGTGTGAGATAGCTCCACCTTTAATTGCCGACCAATGATTGTATCCACTCAGTTATCTGCATTACTATCAGCCTTATATCGGCTTACGTTTATATCAGATCTATTCCCAGACACGTCAACGCACGAGCGTGCATGCACCACCTCATTGTTTATTGATCAGAGGTATGAGTGAGGGGGCGGGGAGGTAGGAGGTGCTATGACCTTTCAAATCTTTCATGGGATTTTCTTAATAGAAATATGTGGTGTGAGTCGCATATTTCATAAAAACGTCCTTACTAATTCAAACCCCTGAAATCTAGTATTGGAAGGTACAAGACCCAAAGGCGTATCGTGGAGCACCCATTATTTGTGATATTGGCATTCAAGAGGATTTACACCATGATCACAATAGCTCACTTAATGCCAGCGGACTCATGATTCGACTCACTTAGGCTCACTCAGGCTCAGGTCAAGCCGTGAGTCTGAGTCTGAGTGAGTCCGGCTGAGCAAAATGTCGGTGAGCTTTAGTCCGAGTGTGTCCGGTTGAGAAAAAGTTTAGTGAGTCTGAGTCCGAGTGAGTTCGGTTGAGGAAACTTTCAGTTAATCTGAGTCCGAGTGAGCTCTCACAGCAAAATATATTTCTTGAGTGAGTATGAGTTAGTTCCAAAATTTTTGTCGACCTATATATGTAGATATGCATAGATGATTCAGGTGGACACATGAAGTACATTACTGTCGTCCATTGTCGAGCTGCACTTCACCGGCTCCCCCTTCCTCATTTGTTAGTGAAGTTTGGACACAATAAGTACATTTCTTTCGTCCATTGTCACGCCTCACGTCTTCGGCTCCCCTCTCCACAGCTGCTCGTGAAGCCAGTGATGGGGTGAAGCTTCACAAGGAGTGATAAGCTCTAAAAAAAGGGGGCGAGCTGTCAAAAAGCTTAGTACAAGTCCGGGTAAAGTGCAGAGGAGAGGTACATTCGCTGAAAAACAGGCAGCCACAATCTCCGAAATGTGGCTGAAGATAATGTTTCTGAAGAAAACAGAGAATACCCTTCAGATTTTTGTCAGGGGGTCGAATCTTTCAGGCGTTCGAGTGTCGGAGTGGTTTCATTGTAGGGAGGATTCTTCGAAAGCTGCCCCATTTTATTTTTTCCTTCCCTTCCTCTTAGAATGGGCGTGTGGATGTTGCATGCCCGACAGCACACATTTCGGCTCGGAAACGATGATAGAAAAGCGCATCGACACCTGGTAAATTGCGTCTTGATGAAGATCGGTTCCAGATCGAAACGTCAACAAATAAAGAATTTCTACAAGCGTATACCGTTTCCTCTCTCTCTCTCTCTCTCTGTATAATATATAGATATATATATATATATATAGTATATATATATATATATATATATATATATATATATATATATATATATATATATATTATTTCAGTCTTAAAAGTCAAGCACGGTAGCAAAGATCGCACGGAAAGGATTGACGTTTCCGCCGCGGGGCCGTCGTCGTAGGCGCGATTCTAATGAAGGCCGGTCCCGCGGCCGAAACGTCGCTCCTTTCTGTGCACTATTCCTTACGTGCTTGATTTTTGTTTGTACTTTTAGCTGTCGGGTCTTGTGTTAGCACTTCAATGGAGGATATATATATATAGTATATAATATATATATATATATATATATTATATATATATATATATATATATATCTATATATATTTATATATATATAGATATATATATAGTATGCAGAGATGTGTGGAAAGCTACGTATATTTTGATAAAAAAATTTCACACATTGCCTCATATCACCTACAACGTCCGCGAATTATACTACGAAGTTTATAATAGTTAACCAAAGGTTTTTACTATGTTCCAAACGCTGTGCATTCGATCTTGCAGCTACGGTTAAAATGATTTTACAGAAGTCGCCTGACCTATTGCTACAAGTCCAATAACCTGAGCATACCGTAGCTGAAAAACCTTGAGCACTATAACGTTTGAAAATCTCTTCCTGCGGGATAATTTCCAAAACCAATGCTCACTTCTAACCTTTATCGGTCGTAGTAGCATGCGACAGAAATATTTTTGCCACATTACAGGAGCGCCAGATGTCACATCTGTGTCCACTTTATCGCAAACATTTCTGAAGACAAGTTGAAGTATTACACCTGCAGCATATTTGTGCTCCTGTAATCTCTAAACTGCTCCTTTGAGATTTCGTGGTTTAGCCATCTTGATATATTTTTGGGTATAAAATAGCTTTCATTCTTTCTACTTGTCAATTTTTTAGTACCACTACCCTTCTCAGCTCTTCTATAGGATGCGATGTTTTACATTGTCTTTACTATTTTTCCAAGTGCCTTGTTTTCCAAGTACACTTCCTAATTTTCATTGTAAGACCCCATATCATACTATAACGCAGCCAGTTAAATTGATTCTAGTGAAAACGACATCTATTACACATATTGGAGGGAAACAGCTCGAAAGACGAAGCACCAGGCAGAGAAGGACACAAACAACAGCGCTGTGTCCTTCTCTGCCTGGTCCTTCGTCTTTTGCGCTGTTTCCCTCCAATATATCGTACCAACTCGCCCAAGCAACCAATTTAGCTGCACTTTATCTATTACACACATGTTATTTTCAAAGTTTTAAGAAGCTACTGTTGGAACTCTAAGTTATTTATATTGGCTGAGAATTGTAGCATGTGTACCACAACCCATGAAATGCGAAATTTTACCTTTTCCATTAGAGACAATATTTCCGTGTGTCCGAACAGCGCTTGTGCTGCTCAATTTAAAATAATACTGATGTCGTTTCTTGCCTTAAATTGATTATATTTCATAAGCGTTACTATACACTTTCAGCTCGTCCCTATTACAAAGTTGTTGCGGATGATGGCACGCAGAAAAATGTGCCCAAGGACTGCATAAATGAGTACAATAAAGTAAGAGGCAGAATAAGGGAGGACCGGCAAGTCTATAATGATGAGTGCGAATGAATCCAAGCGGAAGCGCTAAAGACAAAAAAGCGCCACTGCTTCTTTATTTCTTTGAAGACGGTTTCCATTGAGTTCTTATAATACTTCACTTCTTGTCTTCAGTAGTCAGAATAAACTTTAGGTCTGAAAAAAATGAGTCAATTTTTTTGCGTCATCACAATGATCAAATCACAAATAAGAGATCCGTTCGGTATGGAACACATTTTATGCTTGATCTCATAGGGCAAAATACTTTAACGAAGCTTTCTCTAGCCACACCAATACCAGTGCTTATAGAAGCGCTTTATGACGTAAAGTTACAGCACATAAAGTACCTGAAGGTCGCTTGACAGAGGCTGAAGAAATGCACTGCACGCAATCAAACTAACACACGTATTAGTCGAAAGAAACAAAACCGTAAGTTCTTCATTGGTGGACTTGGAATGCTTAACCGTAACGCTAATTTCGTTAGCGGGCCATCAAGATGTCGGTAGCTGCAATCGCACCACGTGGCAAGTGAATAGTGATAAAGTTTACCCACGTGGCATAATCAACTATACCGTAAGATGTCGCGGAAACTCCCACTTTCGCACAAGCGCCCATAATTAACATTTTTGAAACTTCAGAATTATAAAAGGGATGTGTTAAACTCCCACCTCTCCAAAGTTCCAGCATCAGCCGCTATATTCCCATCATTGCCGCCGTTACGAGACCGCTGGGGCGATGACGGGAATATTCTCTAATATGCGATACAAAAGGAAAGATTCTCAAAACCTTTGCGCCAGGACGTGCTGGACCAAGCATATGGTCACGTTATCATTCAAGGGGTGTCCGATCAGCGTCGCGTTGCGCGGCAGCGAGAACTAGAACTCGCATAACTGCGAGGCACCGGAGAGCCCGTGGTCTGTTCAAGTCGCGCGAGTTCCAGCGATGAATGAATTGGCCTGTTTTGCAGGGACGCTGAAGAATCGTTCACCCTATTCAGTGACCATGAGCAGGCGTTAGTGCACCCTATCATTTACAATTTCAAAACAAATATGCTTTCTTCAATTCCGTTGCCAACGCAGAGCTGCCTCGAAGGTTTTCGTTGGCCGGTATCTTAGACTTAATGCTTCGACTTGTCAAATGCCCATATCCAGATTAACGCAGTTTCAGCGAACGTGTAATGGGCGCTTCCGCGATACCTTATCGTATATATGGAATCTGCCTTTGCGAATCATTCTGCGAGATTTTAGGGCAAGATACGCAGCTCCTGTATCGTTCCGGTTGTGCCCGTGCAATTGAGCCGAAAAGAAAGTTCTAAACTTTGCAAGCTTTCTTGTCGACGCCTTAGCTGGTACGCACTAGCTTGAACTTGTTTAGACGCAGTAGCTTGATCTTGAATCGACGCACTAACTTGAGCCCTGGTCATTCTTAGGACATTCTCACAAGGCCCCATTACACATTTTCGTTACGCACTAACGTTTGTTTGGGGTTTTTACAGCAAAGCAGTGAAGTGCTCCAATGAAGGAGTACGTGTAGGCAAGATTTAGGGTGGACATAACTCCGAGAGAACTGACATGTTTTTTAGGAGCATGCTGGCGCACGCAATGGCAGATGCCTTGAATATGCTGTCTGAGTTGATTATATTTCTGCAGTTTCCCGCACCCGTCTATCATCATGCTTGCACGTCACATTAAGGAGAGGCGGCGTCCGCGTTAGTCTTCGGCCCATTATGATGCTCAACTGGACAAAGGGTGTCACCACTCCTCTCCCAGTGTGCCGCCACTGACTTCGAGGCAGCCTCATTCAGACAGACACGTCACTCCATCTCGTAGCGTTCTATGAAACTTTGGGTTGGCGGCGTTTAAAATTTAGGAGTGTAAAAAGC
>NC_051186.1:18806211-18864620 GCF_013339695.2 Rhipicephalus sanguineus
CTGACCGTGCAGCAGAGGCGTGCTACAGTGTAGAAGGGCATACGCTACTTGCAACACGCGGCATGGTGACGGACAGAGCTTCGTTGGACCTCTATAAAGTGCACGCTTGGTATCGTTAATATATCATGGCTTTCCTGTGCCTCAGCTGTTGGCTGTGCCGGAAGCTTTAACGCACCCCCAATGGCCCCCAAGTAGCACCCTCAAGGCACGGCATCACTGCTGAGTTTATTTCCCTCTTCCGGGATCGTTCGCTCGCGTTTTTTTTTAGTCAAGGTACACGCAAACATTCGAGTAGACACAAGTCATTGTATTTGGAGTTGCTATCCAGCAGGCACAACGAAGGTGGCCGATGATTGATGCGAAGGATCCACAAGGCGCCCGAGGTAACACTAAGACGAGAAAGCTTATTTTACGAGAAAGCAAGCTGTTTTGAAATTACTCTAATATGAAAGGGTCAAGGAGAAGCCTCCGCGACTGTCTATTGGCGATTCTCTGTCTACCGAGTCGAAGATGTGAGGCGCGCCTTACACGCGAGATGCCAGCGAGACGACGAAAGTGACGGCAGTCGACAGAACCGACGCTGCATAGTAGCGCGCTGCCTGATAAGATTTAACCATGCTATGCACCTTATCGATAATTATTGCTCGTGTTCAGGAAACTTCTTTGTGGTGTATGTTTCATTGAGAGCCTAAATTTAATCCGTGCCACTCTCTTGTCAAGTTAAGGTAGGAAAACATAAACCAGTTCTTCAAACAAGGGAAAAGTGTAAAGAATGAAAAAACTAGTTGCATATCTTACGCAGTGGGCTTGCGTTGGTGTGATGACTTAGTCATACTTGCGCAGCTGCGGTTAGGAGCTGAGATCACTTGCGCTAGCTGATTGCAACAGCGTAGCTAAAGACAGTCAATGCATCAAGTATGTATGAACATGCTGAGTACGCAAACGTGTCGACAAATTGTACGTGCGCTACTCATATTATCTTCCCACAAAGACTTTCCCATGCTATTGCGGGACAAGAACTACTTGATGCACCAGCATGCTTTATAGAATGCCTCGAAGCTGTTAGTATTCAAGCTATTCCCATCAAGTAGACATGCGTTTAGCACTGATCGGATTACACGAGTGACACAAAGTGAATTTTAAATTTTATTCGTGCGCTCTAATGAGAACAACCTCCCCTATTCTTATCACAACCGCAAGTGCGATTAGGTTCGCTTAGTCTTCCCGCAACACATGTATTCAGTGAGTATATATTTGCAAGTCCCACACAGCCCGTCCAACGTATCGAACGGCGTCCAACGGCGGGCTTCTTTACAATAAGAGTCCTTGTGAGGAGAAGCCCGCTTCTGGTTGTGAAGCATAAAAAGCTCTTATCAGACAATAAAAATGCTGTAAAAAATAAATGTAAAAATAAATAAACAAGCGAATGAATACAGAGACCGAACATAGGGCTTCACCAAATGGAGGAGGTCCATGATTACGCTTATTACACTTTCAGTCGATTGCCATGCGGAAAAAGAATATAATATACGCCACGTTTCATTGGTGCATGGCTCATGAAAACATGGCGTCTCAAATGGTAGTGCATCGCACTACACGAGAACAGAAAATAAAGTTGACCGAAAGATTTTCTCGGGGGGTGGGGGTCAACAAATTTTTGGGCGTAAGAACGCAAAGGCCAGCCACATTGTTCTTTTTTTGATGTTTCGCAAAATGTCTTCTAAGTTCACAGAACTGAAAGCCTTATGCAAAATATACCTTGCCGCAGAACGCGACACCCGCATCTGACAGATGCGCTTATCTTTTCAGGCTGTGCGCAAGACGACGCAGAGCACATGCAAATGCCACGGCCCCTCGGGCACGTACACCATGAAGACTTGCTGGATGAAGCAGGGCGAAATGTCGGCCGTTGGACGGAGGCTACGGAAAGCGTACGACTGGGCCCACCTTGTCCACTCTAACCGCGGCGTACCTAAATGGCGGGAGGTGAAGAAAGTGCTGGTTTACGCCGTGCCTTCAAGCGACTACTGCCGGCCCAATCGCAGCCTCGACGTCGGTGGCACCTACGGCCGAGAGTGCTCATGGGAGGCACCGGTTTGTTGATAGGTCGCTTGATTTATGCATTACTTCCAGTGTCGTACAGTGGGTCTAGGCATATTCGGAACGCTGTAGCTGCTGAATAAACACGGAGAACTAAAACAGAGGAAGCGGGTTAATATGTTTACACGATCTAGTGAACCTAGTTAGAGGCGCGCAGACATAAAGCATTCCTCAAACACTTATAAGGCAGGCTTCCATTTTCTGTGAGCTCCATCCAACGGCCGCCCATTGCCCCATATTTGTCCCCTTTATTCAATGACCCTGTATATTCCCCTTCGAAAGTGTCTCCGCAGCAGTAACCAAGTTTCTTGTGCTTTGCATTTCAGACAAGGTGGCAGACACACGATATCTAGGTCTGCTGTATTGTCGTGTAAGTTAAGATAAAACGGTAAGAAAAAGAAAAGAAAAGTCAGCAAGCGAGGACATGTGTGCATCACTGCATGCCTTTGCACTCCTCGATATTTTTTATGCGATGCGTCTTGCCCTGTTACAGCCGTGGACACTTCGCAGCAATCGGATTCGTCGTGGACACTTCGCAGCATCCGTGAAAACCTTGCGTGGCTGCCAAATCAGCACTTAACCTTATAAGACATCTGATCATATTTTCTAGGTTTCCGTTGACATTCACAACGAATGAATATTCTTTATTCGCAGTTGTCCTTGGGCTGTTTCTGGGCAATATCTTTCCCATGTATTGTGCCGTCACGTTTGTTTTTTGCTATATTGTTATATAGATCAAAACTTGGTGTATTGTCTTAGTTTCTAACACGGGGCGGAGTGAGAGGGCTGTTCCAGGGGTCAGTATGCTCACACACAGGTGGGCCGACCCCCTATAGGCAGGTGCGTGCAGCATATGCATTTTTTGTGTTTTTTTTTTCTGAAAGAACCTCGCGTGTGCGTGTCGGGAAAATTCTCAGCTTGGGCCGACCAGTGTCCGGCAGTGTTCTGCAGAGATATATATGGAGCTTGTTGTTGCTCAAATTAGCTTGGCTCGCACTGTGACCTCCAGAAAACAAGGCGCGCTTCCCGTCATCGTCGCCGCGCATGCGCAGACTAATCTCCTGAAAAATTATTTTTCATGTACGCGCTCACTCACGAGTGCAGCACAGTACCACTAGTTTTACTAAGCAAACTTACGCAAAGTTTTGTTGAAAACGACGAACGACGAGCAGATTGACGGGGACGTCGCTATTCAAGCGTCCCCGCTGGTTATCCGATTATATTGATATACAAATCATTACCGCTCGAGTGAAACCTTTGTACTTTGTGTGTTCAAAAGAGCTGATTTGTGTTCTTGAAGTGCACAAATATTCCAAAAGACGGGTGCATTCAATGTTGGAAAAGTTTTGAGGTGGCGGTCTCACTCCGGCGGCACGGACACATCGTTTTTGTCACTTTTCTAGCTGACGCGGTGTCTGTTCTCTTTGTTTTATACAGTGCACTTATATATCATTGAAAAGCCTGATCTTTGATCATTTCAAATATAGTTGTTAACAAGAAGTCAACATTTAGTATTTGGGGATGGACAGCCAAGAATAAGCACTTTACATGGTTTTAGCTCATTGTGCCTGAGCAGTGACCATTTTTTGAAAAATCTGCTATAGTTACAGGGCTGTCCTTTGCGCAGCACTTTCAGAACATATTTACTTATATCCTCAGCGTAGTAAATTTACGTTGGACTTCTACTTTTTTGTTGCTTAGCTTTTGAAACAGCCATACCTAATAACTTTCGCACCAGACTGTCCAGTATCTATCCGCTAGAGGAAGTTCATTTTCGGGGCGTGTGTAGAGGATAAGTTGTCCGCCTCAATACAAAGTTCTTTCGATGTGCACATGATACATTTTAAATTATATTCATAAAAATTGGGCAATATTCTCAATATAGGGACGTACCTTAGCACATTTTCGTGGAAAGCCACCTAAGTTCTGTGGCTGAATTCGCACGTAGAGAAACTAGCGCCCCCGATCTATATCCTCAACGTAGCGTTTTTCAATAAAGCAAGCAGGAATTCGAAACGAAGCTCGTAAATTGTCTTAATTTATCATGCGGACACGTCAACAAAACCGGTGTAATCTTCAAACAGCGCTGAAGTCTGAGCATCCGTAGCTGAAAATATAGCAGCTACGGTCTCCTAGTATAATTATACAAACGAATCACAAACAAATATCGCAGCAATAGTGCGAAGTCTACATTATTCCCACCACTACAACGGAACTCTTCCTCTAGTGCCACCTAGACGAAAAAAAAAAAACGAAAGCGTTGCTTTTGAAAGCTCCCCGTCTCTCCGAGTGTGGCGTGCGAAACATTTCATCTCCGGGGAAAGTGTATTTTCTAACTTCAAACCACGCACCACCATCTGTAAGCCTTTCCTTTTGCCTCCTCTCTGCGTCTCTTTGACGGCTTCGCTGTCCTTCGCAGAAGCAACGCACGTTGTCAATGAAGCCTCCTGCGCGCCGCTATAATCTCACGTGGGCTGTTTTTATTATAGTTCCCAAAAATGCACTGCCGAGGCTGTCACCTCAGCTTTTGTACTCCCGCGCAGCAGCTCAGAAGGAAGTGTGCTTTCCTGCGTTGAAGATACCCTCTAAGAATGGGGTAAATGTCCTCAGGCGAAAAGAAAGGGCCGAATTATCGGGACGTCCCGCTTGTGTGTGTGCGTGTGTTTGCGGCTGCTGCGTGTGAGGTTCCTCACGGGCTACCACGAAAAAGCGAGGGGGTGAGCGCGACAGAGAATAGAAAGCAGAGGAACGGACAGTGCACGTGCGATACGAGCGATATGGAGCACACGTTTCGTGGCCGAAGTATATTGTGAATACAGTTATAGTTTAGCGTTAGCGTGATAGCGGGGGTTAAGGGAATAGCGTTACCGTGCCGCAAATGTTGGTTGCGGAAAGCGTGTTTTAGTTTAGCGGGATAGTGCTTACGTGCCCAAGCCGGGACGCGCCACCTAGCGAAGGGTGAATGCGTTAAAAAAAAGTCACAGCTTCGCCGCACGGGCGAAGCAATGAATGCGATAGCAAGAAACTAATGCTATACTAAGTGAGGCTCGCCAATGCTCTGTTTGAACAGCGCTCCTGTTGCAAAGGCGGCCGAAGCAGCGAAAGAAACTAGCGTGCTTCAAGTGTCGAGCTGTGACACTTGATAGTTCGCGCTCATCTTCTGTTCGTTCGTTTAGCGGCGTCCCTTGAGCTCGAGTGACTTTCGTACGCTCCGTTACAGTGTACTCTAGCTCCGTAACATGAGCGCGGACATCACGGTGAAAGCTCGAAACATCCCTCTTCCCCTCCCCACGAGAAAACCGCGCGAGCAGACAGCGGAAGGGCAAGGTTCTCCCTGCGCAAATATAAGAAGAAGCGAGCGAGCTCGCCGACGACTTTTAAATGAGCCCGTCGCGCTCCTAACGCCATTTCGCTGGTAATGAAGAAACGCTTATAAGCGCCTGCTGTCTCTGAGTCCTGCCAGCGGTAAAGGGTGTGTCGGCAGCAAAAGTTTGCGGGATCTCGAGTGCGTGCCCGAGCGACAGAAAACTAGAGTCACTGGAAAATCAGAGTACCGCAAAGGTAGGCTGCACGCGGGCAACATTGGGTGGCGGCGGCCATGTCCCTTCCAGACCATCCGGCGCGTTGCTAGCGTGTTTTGAGAAGTGACCGATCTTTTAGCCTCAGTGCCATGTTACGCTCGGCAGAACGGCATTATGTGTGTGTGTTTCTCCAAGAAGATATTAGAAGTGATTTCGAGTCATCGACAGGTAATGATCGACTGCGCGGTTAGCGGTGTAACTAATGAAACGTACGGCGAATGTTGCCATGTGCTCGCGAGCTCTCTTCATGGCTTCATCGGTCTCTTTTCGTGTCACGCCCGGGCGTGTTCGCTAGGTCCAGAGCTGTAAACATAGTTGCATTAGCACTGTGACATCGTGCGAGATGCCATTTACTTCGACATTTGGTGCATCTTGATTCTTTGCGCTAGCTTTGCAGTCGGTGTTCAGGTTCACTGCACTCGAGAACGTTATCGAACAACATCGAGAACATTCAACATTGCGTCCTTCGACTGATCGCTGACGCATAGCTTGCTTGCGCACCGTGCTTGCTGTTCAACTGGTTGATATGTGTAATAGAAGTTGTGTGTGTACGGTAATTGGAAGTTGTGCGCAACGTCTTGATTCGGAACGCCAGCAGCCGAACGCACGGGCGAATCGGCGTGCGGTAGGTAAGGTGCATCTGATCTTACGATACGTAGAAAATAGGCCATCAAAAATGATTGACATCACTACTTAATTGCTTCATTTCCTATTTCTTGTCTCCTTAATATTCCCAACGTTGCAATGACTTAGCAAATATTTTGCTGTGTTCCGACAAACAGTTCTTTTTTTGGCGTTGCGAGCGCGTAAACAGCTGGGGTTCGGTTTCTGCACTGCGCGCACTTTTTTTTTTTTATAATGCACTCTTATCAAAACGTCCTCGGCACGGTGCTTTATGTTCTTTTGATCAGAAATAGCACATCCCGGAATTTTTAAAGCGCATACAGCATGCTACTGCAACACAGTATGCATATAGACCTAGGGCTCGCATAAAACGACTCCCTCAATGCGCGGGATCTGCTTTTGTTTTTTTGTTTTTTTTTGCTGTGACCATTTCTCACCAACTATACAGTATTTTAAGGGTACGCTCGGCGCAATGCAGCATTAGCACCATTTTCTTGCAACAAATTTAAAAATACGCTTGATAACATTGCCTTATACCAAGTTTATGAACAGAGTTCCACGCTTCTGTTTTGTGCAATGCCAAATGATCATGCCAAAATTGCCTTCAAGGTATACCAGTAAACAGTAATTATTTTCATAAATCTTCGATTTCGCTCTCCTGCGTGACACGCTTATAACTCGGATAGCATGCGTAATCTGTTCAACAGATCGAGGTATAAACAGCCGAGCAAATAGAAAGGTAAGTAGTTTTCAATATCGCTGACCATAGCGCACCGAAAAGGTGAAGTATCCTGTCGCATAAGATTTTCCAGCAAAGTTAGTGTAGTTCACTGCAGGAAGGAGTGTTATTCGAGGGGGGGCGAATTCGTTCAGGCCAACTATGCAGCCACGTAGAACGGCGCTCTTTGACATTAATTTTTCCCACACGGCAAACGAGATTCCCAGAGTAGCTCACCAGTAACGTTCGATTGATGGTGAGCTACTCTCTTCTGGCATCTGCATGCAGTGGCGTAGCCAGGGGTGGCACACCGGGCCCGTGCCCCCTCCCCCCCCCCCCGAAATTTTTTCCCGTGGCATGCATAGCACGAAATGACACTCGATCACATCTGCCTGCCAGGCCCCCACTTCAGATCAAGGAGGTGCCCCTCCTCCCCCACCCACGAAAAAATGTCTGCTTACGCCCCTGTCTGCATAACGCGTTTAAAAAAAGTGACGAAGTACTTCTGGGGACCGTGGTACTGCTAAATGTCCGGGCATGCTCTGCATTGAACGCGCCTGCACCCAAAGCGCTTGGAAGGGATATGGCAGCGAAAGGTGACGTGATGCGAGTAAGCCAATGGCGGCGGCGGCGGCGCGCGGAAAACAGATGCGATACTCTGAAAATTTTCCAGTGACTCTACAGAAAACTGCATTGCCGCGCCCTCTGCCGCAAGCGCGGCCGATGTTGAGGCTTGCGGAAGTTGCGTTCCAAGCACGTTTTGCGAATGCCCGTCCTTGCTCGCTTATCAGCATGACTCGTCGCTCGCTTCCCCATGATGCCGGAGTCGCGCACTCCTGAGAGTGACAGAAACAGCTGATGCGCCGGGCGATTATTGTCGCAAGGCGCCGCGGCCGGTGCAATGCAAGGCGCCTGTTGGCCGGTGCGATGCAAGGAGTTCGCCGGTGCCTTGCGCGCTGCAAACTTCGCGGCGCCTTGTGCTCTTAGAGGAGGATGCCGATATTTTTTATTTAGTTCTTTTCTCTCATCGCACGGCGCATGGACTCGCACGTTCTGCACCCGCTAAATAAATACTGCCACTATAACCTATCGTGTGGTCATGCTTAACTGTGGTATGTATACGCCTCCAAGCCTCTACAGTGGCGCCCGATGTGAAATGTTGTTCATTACATAGCCAGGTATGATTCTGAGCGCTAAGCTACACGAAAGCATTCGCAATTTTGAAAAAGGAGCACCCATTCATTGGTGGGGCAAAATATATATTTCCATGGGTGTGCTTTGCTCAAACACACACAAAAAAGGTAGTGAACAAGAGGGCATGAAAATAACTTTAGGGCAGGTAGTACCAGTCAGTGACCGGTGTAGTGGCCTTCTGCTGCGATCACTTCGGCAATTCTCCGCGGCATGGACGCGTACAGAGCCCTTGTGGTTTCAGGTTGTCTGCTCAGTGCTCCCCATGCCTCCTGAATTGACCTCCAAAGAGCATCCGCGTTGGGAAGGCGGCGACTTTGGGCACCGAGGCACCTTTTTATCAAACCCCATACATTCTCAATAGGATTTAGGTCAGCGCCTCTTGGAGGCCATTGTAACCGCAGCACACCGCAAGAGTCCAGTGCAGCTTCCGCAAGGCGCGCAGTACGCACTGGGCTGCGGTCGTGTTGCAGCCAGTAGAAGCCATCCGGAAACGGGCCGTCCAGGGCGTACGGCACCAGGGTCTTGTTGACGATGTCGCAGTACGAAGAAGCGTTAAAAGTTCCTTCGATGCGTACTAATGAACCAAGTCCACCTTTGCTGATGGCTCCCCAGACGGAAACACTGCACCGGCCACTCGACAGCACATTCTGCGTATACTCCGGTCGGTATCTAACGGAAACGAGAGAGAAAGAAAAGAACTGCGGTTATGAACCGGCGAGAAAACATTGCCGGTTGCCCTGTGCCCTTGACGTAGCTACAAAAGCTCACACTTTATATTACTTGTCACTTATCAGTGCCCAATATGTTCATTGTCTAATATTAT
Source organism: Rhipicephalus sanguineus (assembly GCF_013339695.2). Taxonomy (NCBI): domain Eukaryota; kingdom Metazoa; phylum Arthropoda; class Arachnida; order Ixodida; family Ixodidae; genus Rhipicephalus; species Rhipicephalus sanguineus. Next base: position 18,815,252 of record NC_051186.1, read on the forward strand.
TGATGAAGTTTAACCAGTGGCGTAGCCCTTTTTTCTCCCCCCCCCCTTTTTTTTGGGGGGGAGGCGTGGAATACAGGGTACAAAACCTACACTCACCATATTGTTCGCCCAGCCCCATATCCGATTAGAAGGGCCTCCTGCGCTGCCCCGAAAAAGATTGCTGCCTAAGCCCCTAGGTTTATCCAAAATCACAATATGATTATGTGAGATGCCATAGTGGAGGGCTCCGGAAATTTGGACCACCTGGGGTTTTTAATTATCTGCTCCAGTTTAGGCATGCAGACACCTGGCACGCTGATGCTGGCTTTTTGTTAAGCAGGAACTGCTTATGAATTGCAGCATGAAACTCTGCTATAGGAGAACAGGAACTTGCTAAGGAAACATCACAAGGTATTTTGACCACTGGTATGACTAATGAAAGGCACATACCAACTAGATCTTTCTGAGCATCCAGTGACATCTTCAGAGCAGCACTTTCCTTCTTTAGCGCTTCAACTTGGGATACTGCTCACAGCACGCATTTATCTGCAAAAAATTAGTTGAATTGTAAAAAAACAACGTCAATTCATCGTGAAGGTGTGAAAATTACACATGTGTATTCTGCAAGAGTGACTCTCTTAGACAGACACACTGCTGCATCTGCACTGAAAAATCTTTGACGGCTCTAACAAGAAACCGCAACAGTACATTTATGTCCAAGAGGAAAAACGCCACAGTGATGCATCACAGCCTTTACCCATGTAAGATGAGGTGACTGAACTGCTTGTGCTCAAGAGTATTGTTAAAGGAGTGCTGACACAACGAGTTTGCATCTTGTTTCTTCTACCATAAGTAGCTAACAACCCACTTATCAGGGATGGAAGCCTCGCACTTCTGGAATCAACTGCTGCAGGTTTAACTACTAGCGACGGGAAGATTTTCGTGGTGCCATAAAGAACCGTGTCGAGGAAACATCAGTTCTCAGTCCCTTTAAATATCCTAAAAATAGTGCACACCCACCCAATCGGTATCATGACCATTTGGATTGGAATTTGATGATTTATACCATATTCTTTACAGAAGACTTTCTACGAAACTTACGTAGAGTACATAAACAAGTTTAAAGGAGTACTGACACGATTTTGAGTGCAGCAAAACGTACATTTTTTGGTTTCCTTGGCATGTTAGTGTTAACGCTCTCCCACACCGCAGCCGGGAAAACACGTATAAAATATTTTAGTTTGACTTTAAAGTTTTCATCTCCCAGCATCGGCAAGGCAGCTTCACTGCCATAGACAGTGCTATGACGTGTCAAGACAGCTCACTAGGTTTGCTAAATCTGCATCCTGCATGCAGCCTTAATCACAAAAATCGCTGTCGGAGGAGCTGGACGACAGTTCACTGATCATGAACCACGTGCGACTGATACAAAGGACAGCAGGTGCATGTTTCGCGAGTTGGTCTGCCCGTGACGTCACGGGAAGACTTGACACGTCACTGCGAAGCCCTCCTCTCGAAACTGAAATCGCAGTTTTAAAAGTAGTGGTATTAAAATATATTCAATACATTCCCAGGCACCACGGCACTCTTTTTAGGGTTCTCGACACTCGTGTTTTCATTTAGAGCAACAATCCAAAAAATATAAGGTTCGTGTCAGTACTCCTTTAACTACACAGAATGGTGCTCATTGCGTACCAAACAGAAGAATGGGGACAACAGTAGAGCAGGAAAGCACGATTGTGAAGCACGAAACGGATACTAAAGAGTACTTAAAAAGTGCACGTCGATGGGTGTTCCTGCTTCTAATATACCCATTCTCTGGAGAGAAAGCAAAAGCCATAGAACTGTGGATGGATGGCTGATAGGATCAGCCATGGTGATTTATTATTCGTTGTTTGATGATATTAGTGTGCTTGAGATTTCATTTCAGCATCACAAGCTAGGCGAAGCTAACAAAGGTTGTGGTTTTTGTGCTATATTAATCGTAGTTGCACAATTGCTTTTTAAACTGCTCTGAATCGTTTCAAGCACTCACTTCCTTCATATCAATAGGCCTTATGCAAAATCTGCTGCCATCTAGCGGCTGCCATGCGCATTTCCGCCATGTTGAAGGCTAAGCGCGCTCCGCATGTGCACACACGGAGCGTACGTATCGGCGTGTGGCGGCTGATAGTAACGACAATGTCGATATATTTTCGCGCGCCTTGTTGCTCAGATTGAGGAAATTGGGGTGCTGAAAAAAGGTTTACAGGCAACTAACCTCCACGTTATTAGAGCTCCTCGCGACCGACGAGAAGCGGCAGATCATTCCGCTACTCCGGCTACTGCTTACGACTAACGCCGTGTTTACGTTCGCCGTTCTTAATAGATGCGATATGTGACGTCATCGGCACTCATCAGAGAACACTGTTGAGTGTCATGTAGGAATCAGAGTTTTCGCACCATGTGCTTGCAGGCAGAGACAAACCGGCTTCGTGTGCGAGCTTCAAAGCTGCATCGCAGCTACTCGCGCATGCTTGCGCTGCTGTTGACACAATTTCTTTGCTTATTACATAGCGATAACAATTACATGTTAGACAGGTAGCTCGAGCGCGTCATCGATACCCAGCGAATGGACCGATTGTGCTGGAGCGTGTTGTTTGCAGTTTGTTTTCGACTGTGGAGTTTAACAAGGTAGCGTTTGGTGGGATGCTTTGCGCGCGTATTGCTTCACTGTGCATATATTTCAAGCATTTCATGTGCTATCGCTGCCAAATTCAGAGGGCGGCCCGGATGGCCTGACCGCACCCCCTTACTTTTTGGTAAAATTTATATCCAAAGAAGAGCACATACCAGGCTCTCCCGGAAGCTGATCCACCTTCGGCAAAATCACGTATTCACCTCTGTGCGCTATGAAAAGTTAGCTGAGAAAGAAAAGTGCTGTTTCAGAAAATGTGTTACACTCTACCGTGGGTGCGCTACCGTTGGTTACGTGCTGAGGTGGTTTCGCGAGTGTTCAATCGGCGACGCAAAACTGCTTAGCGGAAACGGGTTGAAAGTGTCAGGCGCCAGTAGGCCCCGCAAGCGTGTGAACGCCAATATTCTCGGCCTGTCGCGTTATTTACGAGCACATGTCGAGGATGTTCAGTAATATACCAGCTTCTTGGAGCAACTCAGACTTTTACTTTTCATGTTCAGTTTTAACGTGCATGAGAAGTGCAATGTTTTTTTTTTTCTTTTTGCGTTTAATCGTGCGTACGTCGGTGGCTACAGCAGTGAAAAATTGTGCTTCAAAAATAAAAAAGAGGAAAACTTTTTATTTAAAATTAAATGCACACTACATCTGGTCGATGTAGGCTGTCCCTTATGAAATACGCTTTAAGATGGGTCAACAGCACTTTCTTACCGTCATCGCTGTGCTTAGCCGTGTCGCGCGCTAAAGCTTCCTCCCAATCATCATATGATATTCAGATAGCTAACAACGCTTTATTCGCTACACTGAAAGCAGACAAAATGTATAACCTAGCGCTAAGCTTCATTCTCAACGACGGGAAGCTTGCATGTGACTCGGCGACAAACTTGTACGTTCTTCTCAATGTGAGGCAGTTCATTACGCGTAATAATTGTCAACGTAATAGCTAGCGAATGCCGGTAACATAGGCGCTTACTCGCTCGTCTGACGTTTTTTATGCCCCGATTGCCCACTATCAAAGCAGCTACAGCAAGAAGTTACAACAGCGACAACAATACGGTTCGGACACAAGCCTACAACATGACGCCGAATCGGTAGGTGCGTGAAACCTCCGACAGATGGCAACCAATTTTGCATAAGGTTATAACCCACTATGAGGAAAGAGTTGTGAAATTCTCAAACAGATAGAAATTTATGAACAGAGTATTTTATTACTAAGCCTTAAGGCAAGTGTGTCGCTCTAAACATACACTGGGGACCTCGAAGCAGTTGCCATTGCCCCTAAAGCAAAGTATGTTTGAACTCCCCTGCCACTTTGCACTTACCGCTGACAAGGGCTACGTTTGCTGCGCTGCCAGTTTTGTCCTTTTTCGTTCCATTTTGTCAGCCTCACCTGCAGATACAATGCATGTTTGTTGCACACACCTCAACGGACCAACACTGATAGTGCTGGGCCACATGAAATAGTGCAACACTTCGCGCCCTCACTTTTCGTTCATGGACCAAGCACGGTCTAGAAAGACAGAGATAAATAGAGAGAAAGGAACGAAAACAAAGAAAAAAGACAGAAACAGAGAAAATCGAAGGAAGAGAGAAAAATATATAGACAGACAGCGCAAGATACCGAAAAAGAAAAAGAGGAAGCAAGAAATAGTGAAAGGAATAACGATGAGAAAGATATAGGAGGAGCGAGAAATAGAAAGCAGCATACAGAGAGAGAGAGAGAGAGAGAAAGCGATAGAAGCAGACAAAGAAGACAAAAACAGAGCTCAGACTAAAAGAAAAAGGAAGTTAAAAAAGACATCGAAAAATAGACAAAACAAAGCAGGTCACTCAGCTCCGCCGTTACTTAAGGCTTGGTACCCGTAGGGCGAAGCTGCATTAATTTTTTTTTTTTTTGCTTTCTTGCTGTAGATACAGGCCGCTCACGTCTTTGCTTGAAATTATTTGCATTGCCGTAAACCTTAATTATGTCGACATTTACGATGTTGGAGGCCTAAAATGTGTTTTTTCCTACCTATTCTTGGCGCTTAAAAACGCGCTTTTTAGTGCCTGAAAATCCGGCCTCTCTGATCACAACCAAAAGTGCCCGCGTGACACCGATATAACGATAAGATATAACTATATTATAAACCAATATAACTGGTTTATATTAAGTAATGTAACGATAGCATATAACGAACAATGCGTACCACGGATGCACACATGGAGTACCTCATTGGCAGCAGCGTAGACGCGAAATGAAGCGCCCACCTAATAGATCTAAGTGCTTGTGCTGGTATCAAGATGAATAAACAATAAAATGTGGTGGTTTTCACCATTACTTACCAGCAGCAACCAGATAAGCGTCGCATGGCGCCTCGTTGTCTTTCCACAATATTTTGAAGGTTTTCCCGGTCAACGTCTCTACAACCTTTGTATCTTTCATTATCGATGTCGCGGTCGCTACATCTGCCATGGATCTTGTTGGATACACATCCCACTCCTCGCTGGTTGCCCATTTAACAAGGATATGTAACATTTCGTAACACTGAAGCAAATATTTTCAATCTGCAAGTCGATGGAATCGGATGGGACCGCACAAGCAGCACAAGGACGAACAGAACGGCTTTCGCTACTTCCGCTACATGTGACTTATAGCCTCGGCGATTGGCTCCCGCAGGTGACGGAGGCCACACTTAATTTGGCATTGACAAGATACTCCGCGCGCCACCTTTAACTAAAAAATTGATGGCAGCGTCATCGCTTGACAAGAATAATTAGAGCATAATAGCAATAATATGCAGTAGTTCATGATAAATGCGGTAATGTTTATATTCAAATGGTGGCGCTGTAGTCAGCTTGTTCGAGAGAGGCGCGAACTTTGAGTTCTGACTTGGCTACTGATTCGAGGTCATTCGTAAAGTTAGCCTATTTATGCGCCATTTAGGAGGTAAAATAAAAGCTGTTTTGCAGAAATTGCTGTAAAAATGAAGTTTTCTCTTTTTCTGAAACCACCTATCAGAGTCAACTAATGCTGCTAATGCTCTCGTAAACACGCTGCACTGATCGCTTTGGTCGCCGTGGCTGTATACCGACTGAGCTGTAGAAGACGGCGTCATTGTACTGTGCGCACTGTGCGACTGATAGGTGTTCTGTGGCGTCTGTGCGTCGATTATGTGACAGTTCCACCGGTTACCGGATTTCGCCTGCCAATATGCCGAAAAGGTACCGAGAGTGGCTTCACAAAGACAATGTCGCGAAACCTCGCACAACACAATTCAGACACGCGCAGAAAGCTGATCACGGCGATAGCTCTTTTGGATTTTTGTGTGATGAATCCCTCGACGATACAGTCGGCAGTGTGGAAATGAACTCAGTAGAAGACGCGTCCCACGGCGCCGTAAGTGATGGGCCTTCCGAAGCAAACGATGAGCAGCTCGATGTCGTACAAAGCGTAAGTTTCCTGCACTTTTCTAGCATGACCTGCGAAGGAATATTGTTACCCGTATCTGTACCACTGTGATTTTGAACGTTCGCATATATCGATATGGCCTTTTAGCAGGGCCAATTTACCGTACGGTTAGTTACAGTGGTGGTCGGCATAAGCGCTAAACGACCACTCCGCTCGGCGAAGTGGAACACTTGGAACACGTGAAAGAGGAAAGAAATAGAAAGAGCAAATAACGGACTAAATGGAATAAAGACATAAAAAGATGGAAAGACAGAGAAAGAAAAAGAAAAACGCGAATAAGAGACAGAGAAAACAGAGTAAGACAGAAAGCAAAAGAAATAGAAACAGTGAAGGGAAGAAAGAGAAATATATAGAAAGACCGAGACAGAAATAGAACAAGAAAGGAATAGAAAGCAACAGGTACAAAAACATGCAAGAAACAGAGAGGAAGAAAAAAAAAGAGGAACAAGGAAGGCCACTGCCACTGCTTCAGACTTGGCAACAGTAGTGTGAAGCTACCATAATTTTTTTAGTCCGCAAGACCTCTGATAGCCACTTTGATCGTCTCATAATGTTACCAAATGCAATGAGTAACTCGCATGACTGAAGAATTTTTAAAAGGCGGTGTGCCGACGACGACTGTATGGTATTTCAGCACGTACCGCATGGCAAACCAGCACTGGTAAAACACTCCCGCATGTAGTTCCTGTGTTACATAGTCGGGCCGGTGCACAGGAAGGTAAAGAACAAGGCAAAGTTGACCAATAAATTGAGACAGTGCATTGGACAATTTGTGCCAACCACAACAACAACGAAAAACACAGGAAAATAGTGTTGGTGCCATGCGGCATATTTATTGTAATTAACTGTGCGATTACGATATTTTTGTTGTTTGGTTTGTGTTGTAAGCCTATCAGAAAAGAAAAGTTTCTTCAGTTGACAGGATACTTTATAGAATTATAGGAAAGAATAAAAAAGGTTATATAAAGTAACAAGCCCACCAGTGCACAAGTAATACGATTGTATTCATGTATTTTTGGTCAGTTGCTGTGGAGTGCAGGGCGATTAGAAATGACACAATTTTTCTTTTAGGTATAACCTTCTTGCATCTGTTAAACTCCACACTTTCAATTTTATGGGCCTTCTGCATAATAGAGGCCATCTTTGTTGCTGAACCGTGACATTGCTTTGCAGTCTCTGCAGTTATGTACATTGGCATAGTAAACCTCCATTATGGGTACCTGCTTGAGTGCTCATACCCTACATGACTATTTCCACAGGATTCAGAAGCAGATTTTGTTGTAGAAGATCATTTGCAAGATGGCCCACTGGATAGTGATGAGGAGGACTTGAGCTCCAGTGATGAGGAGGACTTGTCATCCCAGCATGAACCCTCGGAAAACCAGACATCAGAGCTGGTCAGTCTTTTCAGTAGTCTTACTCATGGGTACTGCAATCATAAGGCAAACATGGGCCACTGCTTTTTCCTTCCAAAGAAATTTCACGTGGGAACTGTAACGAAAAGAAATTTTTCCTAATTTTGTTCATGACATATCTGCTTGTCATAATGCACGTGTTAATTACACATTACTCTTTCATTATCAGCTGTTGGTCGCACGCCACTATGAAAGAAAGTACCTGGCAGGTTTGGAATCTGAACTTCCATAACCGGCTTCGTCTCATGGTTGCCTCTCATTGTCGCAGTTATATGTAATAAATCAGTGTAGTTTTGTAAATAAATCAACATGTTTATCTGTGGCTGTTTTCTAGGTATTAAACTTAATAGGAGTGCATCTGTCTTGCCATATTCTAATGTATCAAGTGCAATATTTTGTCTTTAGTGGAAATTGCGCTGTTCAAGCAGGTGACCACCCATCCTTCCTTCCTTGTCTAAGCCTTTGTGCTTGCTCGATCTTGTTCAGGGAAATCGGAAAAGTTCCATAACGCCTGCTTACCAGGTTTCACTCCTGCAGCTAAATTCATCCGACTAGTCAACTAAAGTATCCAAACTGTGCTGCACATTGTCGCCACTACATTAGAGTAGAATTACATGGAGATACTGTGATGTCTTCACAAAGTGCAATCAATTGTGGGGACTTCCAAGAAACTAGAAACATGGTTTACTTGCTGTATTTCTCATGTAGTTGCACTGAGCAAAAGGCACGAAAGACGAACAAAGACAACAGGACAAGTATATGCGCATGTCTATACAGTTCTGTTGTCTTTGTTAGCCTTTTGTGTCTTTTGCTCAGCACAACTGCATTAGAACACTGTACCAACTACCCAAGTTGAAGCTTTACTCGATGCCACTACTGAATCTATACAAATGCAGCATCTTGCAACCTGCACAGTGAAGGGTGCCATGCTTACTCAATGTGACTTTACTGCCATCACACTTGGAAAGTTGGCCAATTACCACAACATGTCTCTATAACCACAAAGAAAAAGAGTGCAACTGAACCACTGGAGTATGAAAAAAAAGAAAAAAGAGATAGGGACAGATAAATGAGCATTCTTGTTTTGGCACATGTAGCGTTGCTGTGCCTCTGCTTCCTCTTGCTTTGGGTCACTCTCCTCACGATGCTCAATTTACAGCTTTTTACTGTGCCCACCAACCTGTCAACATGCCAATTTTTATGTATTGTGATCCTGTATGCTACTGAAGTAATGTGTCACGCTTCAGCATTCAAAACTGCTCGTATGCAAATTTCGCAGGATGAACAACTCTACCCTGGGTCACGCGTGACTATTGGTGAAAGCATGATGCTGATTCTTGGGCATTGCCTGCGGCATAACACCACCAAGGAGGCAGCAGAGCCTTCTAAAGCTCATTGAAGCCCACATTCCGAGAGAAGCCACCATACCGACATCTAAGTACACCTTCTTCAAGCAGTTCACAAGCGCCAGGGAGAATGCCACATTGCATTTTTATTGCCCATCTTGTTCACTTTATCTGGGAGAGACCGAGGCACAGGAACTCCACTGTTCCACTTGTGATACTGACTTGCTTGTCGATGTACTAAGAAAAAACGAAAGTTATTTTCTTACTTTCGACATCGGGAAACAGGCCAGAGACAAGCTTTTGCTCAGGGAGCTAAATTTTAACTTGTTGCATAGAGAGCCACAGTACGATGTAGGCGACCTGACGACAAGCCAGGGTTACAACCTGCCACTGTCTTCCCCTGACTTGTCGGTTACGTGGAACACAGATGGTGTTCCTCTTTATGAGTCATCAGGATACACTATCTGGCCGCTGCTCCTTCAAATAAATGAATTGCCGCACAAAGTAAGAACACAACACATGCTCCTAGCTGGGTTGTGGTTCGGATCCACAAAACCTAAATTGAATTCTTTTCTGCGGCCATTTGTCAAACAAATGAATGTGCTTTCTAGCAGTGGTTTTGAAGTACAAAGACCTCAAAGGAAATGTTCAAAAAGTGCGAATTTTTCCGGGACCCTGTTGCGTCGACACAGTGGCCAGAGCCATGGCAATGAACATGAGCCAATTTAACGGGTCTTACGGATGCGCGTGGTGCACACATAAGGGGGAAGTTGTTCGAAAAGGCAATGGTCATGTCCGTGTGTACCCAGTGGTATCCCCTCAACCAGCGCCCAGAACACACGAGACATTTTTGGAAAGCGCTGCCACAGCAGAGGGAACTTCGCAGCCAGAATGTGGCGTGAAAGGGTCGAGTGTGCTACTTGATTTAGCATATTTTTCGTTTCCTACAGGTTTCGTTCTGGACTATATGCATGCAGTGTGCGCTGGCTTTGTGAGGAACATAGCATGCATGTGGTTTGATACCTCCACACTGTTTCCATACAGCATTGGAGGCAGGATAGAAGAAATTGACCAGCGGCTGCTTGTTTTGAAGCCTATTTGGGAAATTTCCAGGCTGCCGCGCTCGCTAAAAGTACGAAAGTACTGGAAGGCGTCTGAATGGCGCAATTGGCTGTTATTTTACTCGCCAGTGGTGCTTCATAAGATCCTGCCAAGACCATTCTATAAGAACTGGTTAAAATTTGTGGGGCTTATGCACTTCTTGCTGGCTAATACAGTTCCTGCAGAGAAACTACGAGAAGCTGGCAGGGCAATGCGCACATTTGTTAAAGAATACCAAGATCTTTATGAAACTGTAAATATGACATACAACGCGCACCTTCTGCTGCATCTTGTTCAGTCAGTAGAAGTCTGGGGCCCATTGTGGAATTATTCAGCTTTTTCGTTTGAAAACATGAATGGGCAGCTTGTTAAGCTTGTAAATGGCACACGCTATGCTGGCTGGCAAGTGGTTGAGAAGTTTTATTTTTTCTCAAACCTTCCATTATTTGGGACAAGTGTTCCCATTTTGAGGATTCAGAGTCAAAGCATCTGCTAATGAGGTACTTTTTGAAAGGGTACCATCTGCGAAAGCACACAGAGAGCTCTTGCGGGGTTGTTTTTTTGGAAGGGGGGAGACTTGTGACCGTGGTGCCTTGTACAAGAAAGTGCTGATTTATGGTTTTTTGTACTGCACAAAGGGTCTCGACAAGTCACGTCGTCGTAACTCTTTTATGTGTATTAATGGTGTATTTGGCCAAATTGAGAATATTTTGGCTACTTGTGAAGATGGACATCCTTCATGTACATGTGTTCGGCATGTTGTGTTTCAGTTAAGCAAACTTAATGTTGTGAGAACATTTGTTGCCGATAACTTCAGTGGAGTCATCATGCGTGAAGTTTGCGCAACGTCAGAAAGAGTGGAGATGGTTTCTGAAAATCCACAGAAATGCATTTTACTACAGTTGCCATCAAAGATGTTTGTGTGCTGTGTGTCCAGCAAGTACATTTTTGAAGCGACATAGTGTTGTCTTTGCATGAGGGAGGAATAAGTACTGCAAATTTTACATCTAGGTTTTAGGGAAAAAAATGCTGGTATAACTTAATTGCAGTTTAACGTCCCAAAACCATGATACGATTATGAGAGACGTCACGATGGAGGGCTCCGGAAATTTCAACCACCTGGGGTTGTTTAACGTGCACCTAAATTTAAGTGCACAAGCCTTTTAGCCTCCATCAAAAATGCGGCTGCCGCAACCAGGTTTCAATCCCACGACCTGCGGGTCAACAGTCGAGCACCATAACCACTAGACTACCGTGGCGGGTTAACATGCTTAGTGCACACACTGCACTGTTGCTAGCGTCATATGACAATGCAACATTCTTCCGTAAACTTGAACTGGTAGATTTTCTCAGCAGTTCTAACTAATTTTAAAAAATGGTACCAGTGCACTGCATCTCGGGCAGAATATGTACTTTCAAACTTACTCGGTTCTAAGAATGATTGGACAGAAGGTGAATTAAAAAGATTTGCATTACTTTGTGTCCCTCTCGTGCATGCTGTTACAGCACAGTACCATTGCTCAGCCTGTGGCTCTATGCTTTTCTGTACCTAAGGAAAATTACGGTAGCTACGATCGCTGGCCAAGCAAAAAAAGGAAATACTGTTTTGATGATTGGGAACCTGTACAGCTTTCTTGTTCGCTATCTTTCTTGACTACCATTAAGTGCAACATTTCCCTGACCAGAGAAGCTTTCGTATAATTCCTGACTGTGTAGTTTTCCATTTTCGCTCCTTGTACGTGGCCCACAGAGTTTCGTGTGTTGTTTTTTCTATGATAGTTGTACCCTTGTTTCTTTTATGTTTCATATTGCTTGTAAATATTTTATGGGCCTGTAATCCGTGCAGCAGCTACATGCTTTTGTTTTCCTGTCATAGATTAGGGCCTAGACAAATGTCATGAGAGTACATTATTTTTGTTTTCATGTATATTCTTAATCTTATGTTCATTTCATTGACTTGAAATGCTCTCAACAGCACTGTCCGGGCGCTCTCATACGATTGAAGTGTTCATTTTTCAGAGCTTTAATTTTTTCTTTTCCGAAGCAAGCAAATTGTGCCATCCTATCACTCTAATTTAGCTATAAGACTTCTGTTTGTTAAGACTGCTCAAATGTCAACTTCGTAGTTTTTTGCTATAGCAGCAATATGTCAAGTAGTATGTAATTATACATACATGTGATATACAATTCTTACATATTACAGTGTGGAACATGTCTGCTCATTATGTACAGTTGAACCTCTAAATAATGAAGGCCCCCAAGAACGAAATTCTCGCGACAATGGAGCAATCTGGCGCTCCCACAGAACATCCATAGAATTCAATGCAGTTGTCCCCTCTCGACAGAAAAGAGATTTTAAAAAGCACTCAAGTGATAACGAAAGTTGATGTGGTATTCCGCAAAATCTCGTTCCTACCCATGAGCTAGTTGGGAACCCAGAGGTTAGAATATTGCAGCGCTGCTCATTCAACAAGTTGAACACGTGTGTTTCGGCCAACAAGCATTGGTGCGACCATTGCTGTTTTCATTCAGTCGGATGATGATGACAATAAGACTGATGAGCACGATGGTGGTGGCAACAAGTTCAACATGACGTTGTTCAACACGACTTTTTGTATGCTGACGCTCACCAGATAATGCACCAACAGATCAGCGACAACGATATATTATTGAAAGTGTGCGAAAAAAATATGAGAGTGTCAACGAGAGTGAGGAAAGCAACAAAATGTAAGAAAGGCAAATAAGTTTGCGCAAAGTTCTTGATGTTTTGAAATCGATCATTAGCTCTCCTCGGCGCACACAACAACGACGAAGTTAATGCAAAGCTTATTAATTGGTGAGGTTATAAAGATGTCAGCCTCCTTCAAAGCAACGTGAAATAGGGCAAGATAAGCAACTTCTTTAAAGGGACTCTATAGAGAAACAATGAATTATTATAGATTGATAAATTGCGCTCTGATAATTTATTTCACCGTTAATAGAGGAGAAAATCACGTTCACTTTCATTTTTAAATTTCGCACCAAAATATGCACACGTGACGTGAAAGATTTCAAAGTGTATTTATCATATTTTGGCGCCACTGGCTCCAAGAAATTTCTTCAAACTCGGTATCTAAAGTCTATGCACCCTTAGAGAACTATGTACTTCATTTTCACCGATTAGGAACTACGTAGGCCCTTGTAGGCACCGTCAAAATATGTGGCATCACGGCTAATTGTGCGGGAATTTCAACGTGGTGTTGCCAACTAGCATTTTCTTTTTGCGCGTTTTCTCGTTTATTAAGCGTCTTCTCGCAGCAAGCGTGGTGTGTTTGGTATCGTGGAAGACTACTTTACTAATGCGAGAAAATTCGTTTTGCGCTTTAGCGTCCATTTAAGTAAATTTGGGTGTGCAAAGTAATCAATGCGTATATTTTTTACAGCGAAAGCTGTTATGAGATCATTTCACCGGCCGTTTTTGGCGCCGTAGTTGTCCGCCGCCGCCGCCGCCGCCGCCGCCGGTGTGCGTAACCAGTATCGCTCGAAATAAGAAAAAAAACTAAAAGAAAAAAATTCCAGGATGGAACGAGGTTCGAACCTGGGTCCTCTGCGTGGGAGCCCAGTATTCAACCTCTGAGCCATACCGGTGCTTGAAACTGCTTTGCTAAAAGGTCCTATACAGGCTTCATGTCGGGAAGGAACCACATTAGCATATGCAATATAGCGTGGTAGAAGAGTAAAATAAGCACCAAGCGTAGCACAACGCGAATTCTGTAACCAGGCGTCACACAATGCGAATTGCGCAACGAGCAGGTTGTTGAATGCTTCCAACCCATTACAAAGGACCCTGCCATAATTCTTCATCATCAGGCACAGCATCAACAAAGTGCGCATAATGCCTTACATGGGTTTAGCAGGTACCAACGCTCTCCGTAGAATGACAAAAAATGGCAGAGTGCCTGCTGGCCTACTTCTCAAAAATTACATTTATTTATAGCGTAGTGGGTTCCTCGCAAGTGCACTTGGATTGGTTGCCAAGGAAGCCCATAAGCGTATGATCCATTTCCTCGGGGTCTCAGTAAAGTTCTTCGCCCCCCCCCCCCCGTCTCTTTCCCACGTCAACGTATGTTATACAGCATGACGGGAGAGGGAAATAGCGACCGGGCGTCACCCAATGCAAATTACATAACTGGTGGACCGTTTAAAGATTCCAACCCATTACAAAGGGCTGAGCCATAATTCTTCATCGTCATGAGTCGTCGCGTGAACAAAGTGCACATAATGCCTTACAGACGTGTAGCTGGTGCCTCGCTTCTCCGCAGAATGACGAATAATGGCTTACCCCCGAATGCAGAGATGTTACTTGTCTCGTACTTGACTCGTACTTGACTCAAGACAGCTTTGCCGCTCGCCATAAATCATTCTCGAACTTGCGGACGACTTGCGGGCGACTTGGCTCGGTCGAAGTCAGGACGAGTTTCAAGTCTGCTGCGGGGCTAGCTTGAAGCAGTCTTGATGCGTTATTCCAACATGGCCGCCTCTCGAATGGACGTCGCGCGGAGGTTGTCCGCTTTTGAAGTTGCTTGCCACGCTATGGACGTAGCATTTTCTGAGGTACATTGCCTGCCGAAGATTCCGCTACCCGCCTTACGTGACCGAAGAAATCCGATGGAGTTGTACGACGAGGAACAATTCCACGCTCGCTACAGGTTCACCAAGAACGCCGTGCGGCAGCTTCTGGCTATGTTGCCGCTCCAAGAAAGCGGGGACAACCGAGGACAGCCTGTGCCTCCCATGTTGCATCTACTGATGGCGTTCAGGTTTTACGGCGCTGGCACATTCGAGACAGTCACCCGGGGATCTCGTCCGCATTCCGCAGTCGACAGTGTGCCACGCAGTCGGAAAAGTGACCCTACTCTTCGCAAAGCACTTGTACTCGATGCTGGTGCGCTTTCCGCAGCCGGTGGGATTTCCTAAAGTTATGCGAGACTTTTATGAAGTGGCCGAATTCCTTGGCGTTACAGGATGTGTCGACTGCATCACGTGCGCATTAATAGCCCCGGTGTATTTACGCTCACCCATCACTCATCTCCCGAATACAAAACATGTGGAAGGTCACAAGAATAACAGCTCAAGTGAACCAGTCATGCAAAAAAAAAAAATGTTGTTCTTACCAGTTTTGTGGCGCTCTCGCTTTTCTCTTGCAGCTTCCTCTTTCCATTTCTGCTTGAGGTTATTCCAGCATTTCTTGAGCTGTAAGTGGTGGCGCCTGGTAATCCCGTGGTTGGCGTTGTAGCGCTTGGCTATTTCTTTCCACGTTTCATTTTTTTTTCGCCACTGACGCAACATCAGTTTTTTTTTTCCGACTCGATAATGTGCCTGAACTGCCTCACAAGATCGATCAGCACACTTTGTTTCGTCCTCGGTGAAGCGCGGGGCCGCCTTGCGCTGAGGTGTCTCTTGGGACCACAACGTGCCTTGCTGCGACATCTCAGCGAATGGTTCTTTCTCCTTGATTCGACGACTTCGCTTCGAAAAGTGACGTGGGGGACGTAGCATGAGCCGAAAAATGTTTTCATAGTACACAACATTTTGCGTCGTTTTTGTCTCGTTCGGTGCAGCTGTGTGGGATTGAGAAACTTGACAGGTATCAGTGTGCAGCACAACGATACGAAAAATTCCTTAAGCTTTTCTCAGAAAAAAAGAGCTTCCCCTAGTGCGGGTTTAATCCACGGACCAGCACAAATTTTTTGGTGACAAGGCGAAGCTTTTCTTGGGACTTCCTCGCAGCTTTGTATTACAAACAGGTGCTCTCGTACAAATACGTGGATGAGCTCTTCGTACACCTCGCAGGACGCACATGGCAGGCCTGTGTCTTTTTCGTTGTTCGCGACAAAGCTTTCAGCAGATAACATATCCTGACCATGTGGGTCCCCCCCCCCTCCCCTCACCAACATGCAACGCGGCATTGCTGCACCCCGCGAGGCAAAATTCCGCCGCGGCCCATGATCCCGACCCCCGCTTCTCGTCTTGTTTAGCAAGAATCAGGTGTTCAACGAAAGCAGACAAATAATTAGCATTTACAGTTCTATTCTTTAGCTTCTTTTGTTGGGTGGCGGCACCCACATGGGCCTGAACAAGGGCTTTGTACACGTTGTTTCCAGAACTTGTTGCATTTTTTATTTATTCATATATAACTGCGACCTAGCTCGGTACAAGCATGTCCATAGGCGAATAGAAAGGCTAGTACCTTGAAAATTCGCGATACCTC
This sequence comes from Rhipicephalus sanguineus, assembly GCF_013339695.2. Classification (NCBI taxonomy): domain Eukaryota; kingdom Metazoa; phylum Arthropoda; class Arachnida; order Ixodida; family Ixodidae; genus Rhipicephalus; species Rhipicephalus sanguineus. The sequence continues at coordinate 18,831,468 of NC_051186.1, forward strand.
GCTTAAAACTTGCGAGCCAGGGCAGCGCATATACACTCCGCGTTCGATAAGAAAAAAAAAAAACGACGAAAGGACACAACGCAAACCATGCCTTGTTTCGCATCTTTATGGGAAATTCTGTTAGCGCGCAGGCCAAAACAAGCAAGTTCGGAGTAACGCGCCGCGCTTGGGCGGCCACTGAAACCAGCGGGCAACGGACGCTTTACACAAGCAACACTGCGCATCGCTGCGGCGGCGGGAACGACGTGCCGCTCGTTAACAGTAAAATGACAAAAATATTCTTGTAGCACTTTGATGGGATAGTTTTTTTTAAATATACGAACTTTTGTTGCTGTAAAACGTGCCTTACGCCACCAACTTCATTATTAACCTCGGTACCAGGCGAGCAGCGTGTTTCTGCATTGAAGCTCGTTCCTGACTTGACCAAGCAAGACAGCTTGAGCGTCTATGAAATGCGAAGGCCGACTTGGGGGTTTTCAAGTCCGCTGCTTGCTTCGGGCCGACTTGCTCAAGTCAAGTTGAAGGCACGAGCCAAGTAACATCTCTGCATTCGGGGGTTAGTAGGTGCTTCCAAACTTCACAAAAATTGTGATTTATGGCGTAGTGGGTACCTTTCTAGTGTACTTGTATTGTAGCCCCAAGAGAGCTTAACGGGCTCTAGAAACGCCGCTCTTCCAGCTTTCGCTGTGACTGTGCTGCGGTTTTAGCGCAGGCCTGGCGTTTTTTATTTTCGATACAACGAAATTCTCAAAATAAGAACAAAACTCGCTTCCTCGGCGACTTCATTATTGAGGGGTTCGTCTGCACTCGATTTGCGTATGCACACACATCTGATTTCAGTGTTCATGCTATGTCTTATTCGTTTGTTCGAAAATCAATGTTCTCAATTTGAAATCATTAATTACCTGAATATAGTAACTACGTGCCTGTTGTATATACCTCCTTCTTCAGGTACGTATCGCCATTGACACACTCCCTGAAGAGTATCCCAGCTTAATGTGATTTTGCCTCTGTATCTGTCTTCATTGATATGAAGACTTATAAAAATCTTGTCAAGTTGCAAACTACCAGCTTTTACTTGTCCATCCTTTTGTTCTGTAAAATAAATTTGTGTAAAATAAAGGCTAATATGTATGTAGCTACTGTATGAATAGCTTATGTCACGTGTGTTATTGCAGATGCTTTGTGACCTTTAACTGTTCTGGTCGTGATGTGTCATGAGTTATATGCATTAAATTGGACTTTTCAAGATTTATCCAGACATCCTAGGTATGATCACTCCAGTTTTACAATCTGTCGGGTTCAACACTAGGTAACGTCACGGTTATACTAATTGAAGTGGCAGACGCAAGCATGGTTCATAGATAGCATTCAGCGTGTCCCAAGTACACGTATTTGCATCCTCGCTGCAAATGACACCTAGTGCAACTGCAATACTTAATGCAGTTTATATAGACACTACGCAATTTCAATTAGCATGAAGTGCTTTAGGCTACTGCCATTTTTATACATTGTGCAGTGATCATTGTATCAATTATTGACAAAGTTGTTAATATGGCAAAGCTAACCGTAGTAATGAAATGTGTGATTGTCTAGGATATATAGATATTTAAGAGTAAAATATATACATCCACACACAATGGGCGCATATTATCAGACAACTTGGCTCGCCGTCTGCTTGCCGTCTGCAGAAAATCTGCAGACTAGGTCTATACATGGGTGACTTGTGAGTGACTCGTGGGTGACTGAAAGGTCAAACCCATTTAATCATTATTAGTAAATGTGTCATGGTTCAGCATGTATAGATGTATGCATATACAATATAGACATACACACGCACACACACAGGGCACACATTATCGGAAAAGTCGGCTTGTCGTCTACTTGGCGTCTGCAGAAAATCTGCAGACCAGGTCTACAGAAAGATCGAGTCTGCAGGAAGGTGACTGGGGTGACTGGTAGGTGACTCGTGGGTGACAGAAAGGTCAAACCCATTTTTGTAAGGGCCACCATCATAGGCGTGCGCACAGGGGCGGGCACAAATCGGCACCATACACTGACTTAATGAGGAGGGAGCGCTCTAATGAACCTTTGCCTCCCCCCCCCCCTGCAGCACATAGCACCACACTAAACTGGCGATACCCCATAACGAGCGAGCGCAACTCGCGCATGTATGTCCACATCCACGGGTCCGACGTCAATCGGCGTGACCACCCTTAAATCTGTAGACAGCGCGGCATATTGGCCTCCTACTCCTACTTTGGTAGCCTTGATGCGCGGGTTGTCCGCTTTAGGCTGAAAAATATCCACGGAGTGAATGATGATGAGTGGGCGAAGCTGCGGAGGTTCATCGGTAAACCGTGAATCTTCCGTGAATTCTGCCCAGTACATCATCACCGACGTGAGATCGGGCGCGTTTATACTAAAGGTTCGATGAGTTATGACGACTTGCAGCTCACTTTAATTTTACATGTACGCTGTGAATTTTCATTCTTTAGAAAACCATTGCTTTAGAAAACATCTGGCGTCTTTCGTTAAGCAGCTGGCGTCTTTTCGTTTTGCTTTAGAAACATCTGGCGTTCTTTCGTTTTGCTTTTACAAAACATCTGGCGTCTTTCGTTGGTTTATTTCATCAATCAACGGCGTTTTGAACAAAATTTTTATTGTTTAATCACGCACAGGAGAAATCCCACCAGGCACTACCTTGGAGGTAAACAATGGCTGCTAATGGGAATGAGAGACAGAAGAAGTTGTCTTTTAGCTAACACTTACACTTCTACTTCTACTAACGTTTCCTACTGGAACATGCCAATGGCTGCCAATGGGGAATGAGAGACAGAAGAATTCGGCTTTTAGTTAACGCGCACGCTGCGAATTTTTTATTGTTCAACAACGCACAGGAAAAATCTCCCACCGGCACCACCTTGGAGGTCGAGATCTGGTACTAGCGTTACGACTGGTTACGCACTACTACGAGGGACAAACGGGTGCCGCCTTAAGGAGCTTCGCCCTTAAAATCTTCCGCGTCTGTTACGGCGCGGCTACCATTTTGATGCTCACCACGTCTCATCGCACTGCGAGGGTGACGATGAGAGACGCTGGACGTTGGCAAGGCACTAGCGGTCTGGCGGCAGCACCGGCTTCAAAGCGTGCCTAATCCTAAAAGCGACCATGTAGCACTTGTTCAGCATGGCCAGAAAACGCTGCCGATTGGTTGTCGAGGCTCCTGAGCACACGAGAGCCAAGAATTTTAGCGCAGAACGCGGCCGGCAATCTACAACTAATTATCATAGTCAGCTAGTAATTGTTTATTCTTCTCTTGACAAATGATGCCAAGTTTTCATCTTCGAAAGTTTTCCATATCTTTTGTGCAAAACTTCCCGGTCGTGGGATCAAATTATTAAAATGTCTTAAATATCTCATGATAGTAGCCTAAATCTATATATCCTTGATCTTGATAACGCAGATGGTGTACAGAAAGTACGCATGGTGTATCAAAATACGTCCTGTGCGGTTTTGAAATGTGAGTTTTGGTGGTTTTGGTCTGGTGAGTACTTTCAATTTTTTTAGCTGTACACTAAGCTATTGTGAACAGCGCTAAGTGAGAATCTGTAAATTTTGTGTGCAGTCACTATGCGCTCCCGAAAAACATACGTAATAGCGCGACGAAGAACCAATATTTTTTTTTTCATACATTGCGGGAATGACTGAAAACGCAGCTTCAGGCACATCTACTATAATATGTTTCTAAGGGTGGTGCTGTATGGAAAGCTGTAGACTCCACTCTTTCGGATGTCTCAACGGAAATATACGCGCGGCCTAAAGCTGTTAATTTCAATATCGCTGATTTGAGATTCTTCACACTCATCATGGTCTGTAACTTTAAGAGGAAAAGGTCGATGGAGGCGCCGCGTGCGGGGCCTCTATTGAGTACATATTTCTCATGAGAAAAAATGGCAGTTTTATTACTCACGCTATTTCACGCTATTGCGATAACGCGAAAAGTATATTAAACAGTGTTGCAAAAAATCCATGGACTCAATATACGCGAAGTAAATAGCATTACGTGATGCTCTCGCGACAAAAGCGCGAGATTATATATATATATATATATATATATATATATATATATATATATATATATATATATATATATATATATATATATATATATATATATATATATATATACACACTTTTAGGGCGACTTATACATACCCGCAATATGGCTATCTCACGCACGAGTTCAGGCCATTGTGCGGCCATTTTCTTCATTTCTCCTGTCCGTGCTTCGATAAGTGTGCCGTGACACGGCGTCCCGGCGGTAGCAGCGCTAACTTGATGCTGTTCAAGGCGACGAGAAGTGAGTTACACAACGACTACGGTTGCAGTTCATGAGCGTAATACGGGTTCAGGAGATGGGCAACGAGCCAACAGTTTCGACAGGTTCGAAATGTGGTACCTGGTAGGCAGTGTTACTGACTTGCCGTAGAACGTTGCAAGGGCCTTTGTAAGGTGTCAGGATTTTATCTGAGAACCCGACTCTGAACGTTGCAGTGCTCAGCTCTATAAGAAGCATTACGAAAATGCGGGAGACGGCGGTCCCCTGTGGCATATAGCTTTCTGCTGTAGTTAAGGCGTAGGTAATCGTTGGCGAATGACCTGACGGGCGTTTTCAGCACAGGCAATGGCGCGTAGACATGCCCTGTGGTGGTACGCGCATTGGATGCAAGCAGGGTGCATATAGGTTGCACTGGTCGCGGCTGAACTACAAATAAAACAGAGTGGCACCGGCGACATCAAGGCACGATTAATTGTAACGGGATGCCCTGAATTGAAGGTTCACTTCCCAATGCGTTGAACCAAAGAAACATCATTCAACTTCAGATCGTTGAGCTTGCGCTTCAAGTGTTATGTTAGCATGTTATTCTGAAGTTTTCACGCCGTGGTGAGCTTGTTTCAAGTTGCGCACCGTAGCGCCGCGCTAGTGGGGCGTGGCGAGCTGGCAGGAGCAAAATAAGTCGATCGCCGGTGTATCGTGGTGTGGGAATGATTGAACGCGCTAGCTTTAGCTGGCTAGACGCCGCGGCTGCCACTCCTCTTTGGTCTCTATTCTTTGTGCACGCCTCAAATAATGGACCAACAACTGCACGTCCTGACGTGAAAGTAGCGACGTGGCGGCAGACGGTGAAGCTGCCGTAAAGTCACCTCTTCTCTACAGTGGGTCGCGTCGGACATAAGAACCAGCGACCAGCGCTGCGCCGCTGCCAACGAGCTCTGCAGTCATATTCCAGCCAGCCCAAGACTGGCAGCCAGAATTCGACCCTCTGCTGCCACCGTTTCGGAACTCCTGCGTGGAATCACACTTCGCTGAGTTCGGGGTTGCCTTGGAGCACTACATCTGTCTCCATGTACGAAGTATTAGACTTTATTCTTCGACATGACATGAAGGTCTACGTCCGCTGCTTATAATCGGGGCCTCGCCCTCACAATGATCTGCAAAACGTCGCACTGCGGTCTTATGGCGTCAAACACCGCCGTCTGCCTAAGAACGACTGTGCGGCACGTGACTCGCCTCCATCTACCTTGAGGCCGCCGAAATCAGTCGAGATCTCTTGCCTACCCTCAACGTCCGGCTACCAAAGTAATGAAAACCACACTCCTGGGTCAACCGACCAGTAGAACAAGAGGCGCGCTGCCGCTGAGAGCACACCTCCTGCTTTCCATGTACCAGTTCTATCAAAAGTGCCAGTGGAATCTTTCGGCGTCACGGACACGGGTCATTCGCATATGCGTGCCGGTCTGCTCTCTTTCTCCGTAGCATCAGCGGCTCGTGATTCCGATGACGCCGGAGATTCAACGCCGGCTACTGTACCGCGCAACCTCGGCTTCGATAAAGATTCCTTTTTCGCTGCACTGGCTGCCCTAGGTGGTTCAGAGACCACAGTCAACACATCTGATCTACCTGTAAAGTGCGCTTCTTTCTCAACACCACTGGAAGCCCGCGTCACCGCTGTCCCCTCGCACCCAGTGTCTTTTCTCGCGCCGTGTGTTGTCGGGCCAGTCTCGGTAACCTGGTCTCCCACCCTCGCAGCTGGCATTTCGATGTCTCCGACCGGGACATCATTGGCTGCCTCAGCCGATGCGACTACGGTGTCGTCGCAGTGCACGCAATGCACGACAGCATCGTTGCCGAGTCCCGTTTCAAGCAGCAAGGACCGCCCACGGGCTTGACTTGTCGGGCGTGCCAATCGGCCACTTGACGCAGCATGCTGCCGGCTGCACTAAGTTACTCTCGTCTCTGGCGGAGTGATGCAAAAAGGAGCTGCGCTGCGTCGTTGCCCATTTGTCCGGTGGCTTGCTCAATCGACTCACTACTGAAAGAAAGTTCAGGCTTCTGCACCTAAAGAGGTCTTCACGAGCGCCTTGGTGACGTGTCACGTCGGCTAACAAAACATCGGCGACGTCAGTTGCACATCTTATAAGCAAGCCCTGCTTTAACGGATACCATGAAGCATAATCTGATACGGCAATGACCCTCTTGACCCCAGACCGAGACAAAGTAAAAGGGCTACGCAAGTCGATGCCGACACGAAAGAAAAGGGGGTCGGAGATGTCAAAGTGTTGAAAGGGAAAACTAGGACATAGGCAGGGCATCTTTCAGTGTTGGCAGTTGTTGAACAAAGCAATGAAAAGGTGCCCATATCAATACGTACTAGGCCAGCGGAATTGGCAACGAGTGCGATTGTATGTGCAAGAAGTGCCGAGATAGCATGCCAATGGTATTTCGAAAATTTGACCTCTGATGACCGGCTGCAACAGCGCAGTAATCACAAGTAGGAGCTCTTGGTCATCAGGTAGAACACTGCGACAGTAGGATTGCCTCCCGTTCTAAATATATGCGGAGATTGGTATCAGAAGGCAATTGCTTTATCGTGAAATAAGTTGTCGCAGTGACACCGAGCTTTTGTTTTAATCTCAGATTTGGCTGAAAAACAAGGCCTGCATAATACCGGCTAGTGTATCGTCGCGTGTGTGACAGCCGGGTAGAACAACCAAGTTATCAGATACGCAGACCATATCGTGGCGTAAGCGACCACATTTACCGACGACAGATATAGAACACTCCTGCAATGTGCAAAGGCCAGCGACCAAATCGGCCCGTTTGATCTTTCAGGGATGAAAGCCAGCAGATGTCTTGGTAGTTAGTGTCGACCATAGGCCGGCAAACTCTTCCATGAGTCGAATGACCCAAACTCAGACTCAGATCGAGTTGTGGGTCTGAGTGTAAGTTTAATATCGTTTAGCGGTCGGAGTAGTTGGTGAATAGCTGAAATTGATGGAGCAAATGTTGAGAGAAGAACGAAGAAGACACGTAAGACACGGACAAGCGCACAGTCGCAACTAAATTTAATTCTTCCGAAAGCTTAGCTTAAGAACCCTCAAGCATGTGCAGAACACCACAAAAGCAAATCTCTGAAACCACTGCTTGATCATTACCTATCCACCAAAAAACTATAGTCATTTTGATAAAGAATTACAGAAGGAGCGCTGACAAAAAAAAAAAAAATTTCCAGCTTTGTGTATGTACATAGGCTCAGCCAATTCTCTTGCCACCTTGTCTTTCATTTTCTGCAAAATGCACACGTTGCCCAGTAGTGGTTTATATGTGCAAGCCTTACAGTGATGTGGCAAATGGGATCCGGTGCCATTCCTTATAGACAGGGCATGCTCTGCTAGTCGGTCATTAATACATCTGCCAGTTTGGCCGATGTACATCCGGCTGCAACTCAAAGGAATCTTACAGATAACACCAGCGGAACATTCCTCGCTATACTCTCTGACAGTGTCGTTTGTTCGTCGCTGCCCTCCGTGTTCGTTCCCTGTCACCCTTTCCTGTGCAAATATATTGATCGCTGTATTATGCAGACGATTCGCAAAGGCGCCGATACGAGCTTTGGCATTTTGAATGCAACTGCATTATTGGACTCCGTCAAATCAAAGAACTTTTATAATTAAAACTTGGCCTAGTCAACCAGGCTTTCCCCATGCAATTTTAGTAATTTCGGTTCTTATGTACAAATATAAATATGTCTCCCTGTGCGTGACTTTGCACGCATGTGTACTATTTTAAACGAAAGTTTGGTAGAACGCTGAAGCTTCATTTTTTTGCAACAGTATAGATAGTACATTTTCAGCGGCAGAGGTGAGAGTTTATGAAAAATGGTGTGCGCTTTTTATTCGGCAATTCTGTATGTTTAAGAACGTAAACTTAATAAACATATTACTTCCTTCTTGTTTTTTTTCTTTAGCCCAGGGAAAACTGGAATTCGGTAAGTAGATATCGCTATTAAATAATTTTATTGATAATAATTTTGGTTTGAAATGTTTTTGTAAACATTTATTTTGCGACATTTTTTTTTAAAAGACCTGAACCATCAGGCTGGGGAACAGAAATACAGTTCACTCAACAGAGTCAGCACGAAGGTAAATTCGGTCTTCCCTATATACCCGTCTGCCTATATACCTCCTTCCGCATGGCAGTGGCAGTATAAACGACCCCATTTTACAGGCAACAAATGCTGCCTTGTGCTTGACGCCGCACGCGCTAGAAGCACCCTGCTTTCCTCCAATTTTCACTGGACAGTGGCGCAGATGCGCTTGGCGCCGAAACCACAACGTCGATGGCGTCCTCTTAGCTACACTTTTTCAGGCCATGTGACGTACGGTGCACATACGGCATGTCTGCTGCCTTGCTTTCCCCCACCCGTTCTCGTTCCTTACCGCCATCCTATATATATATATATATATATATAATATGTATATATATCGTGATTCAAGTCATCAGTTAGGCAACGAAGACTGACACGTGTCACAGGCCAAGATGGTGGAGCCTGAACGTGCTTTCACACAGAAGCTCTCTATGGCTACGGTTCGCTGTATTTTTCCTGTGATACCACAAAAACGTTTGTGCCACAAAAATTGGGCAAACTCCTCCATTCATTACCGGTCCATTTGAAATGAAGGGAACCCACGGGTGACAAACACCAATCATACTCCGATTCATCATCAGGTGCAACACAAGAGAGGCTAGCGAGCTTTCTTGGAGTATATCGTTTGCACCCAGAAACAGTTCAATTTTTTTACTACCCAGTGTGCATTTTTTTTTTCGTTCGGAGGCTGAGTAGTAAATGAAAATGTTTTGGTTCTTAGAAATAATCAAACCCCGCAGTAGGGTTGTCAATATATGGTTCTGGATCACTAACGCATATCTTTAATTGTTTTCGTTTTATGGTGTTTGATTTGCAGCTCGTCACGACGCCTCACGCGCAGGCTCCTGCTCACGTGTGTTTACAACATTTCGCTGATCGAACGTCTTGCATTAGTTTCGCGCTTGATATATGAAACGGAGTGTAGGTTTGTGCGCGAAATGCCAACCGCAGGCGGCAAGCCAGACAACACGACGCATGTCGTGAAACGGAAAATGTAGAACAAAAAAAAACGCAAATTTTATGCTGCTCAAATAGGAAACATTAAAGGAGCATTCGCTGAAATCAAAAGCAACTGGCTCAACAGACGTTTTGGTTTAGTTCCAGTGTGTGTGAGTGGCTATGTTCAAATTTCTGCCTCACCACTGTGTCGCGTTGTAAACAGCTTCACTTATCACCACCTTAAAGCGTCTAGTGGCTAACAGTTTGTCAGTTAAACAATACAAGTGCCTTCATTCCTTCATACAATTTCTTAAGGGCAACTTGGAGTAACCATTTTACTACCTTAATTTTTTTCTTGTAGAGAAGAAGGTTCAGGAAGACAAAGGTACGTAAATATTTCTAGTTCAATTTTACAGCGAAGCTATATATAAACTCGGCGATTCGTAACTCCGCTAACGGTTGCCTCGTCCGCAAAAAAGTAGCATCATCATGGGCGGCCTCTACCTTGAAATAAAAAAAAAGGATCGGCTGTGGCCATCCACATTAGCTCAAACTGCAGCTGGGGAACTGGGTGAATTAGGTGCCATGACGGAGACCACGACAGTAATGAGCAACATTAACATATTATTACGCCGCATAGGTGCCGGACTAAGAAGTGAGAGAAGAGTGGAGGGTGGAAGAAGGTCTCTCGGTAGATTCGTCCTGTGCATTCTCGCCATCCACGCGTTATGCTAATAAACCCCGAATCCCAACTGTGGACGGGACAATGTCTTACTTCCTTTAGCATTTACCGAGTCAAAAATTGCCTACTCAGCAGAAAACGCCAAGCAGATATGTGGCAAAGAAATTGAGTGTGTCAATGCTTCGCATACTTTGTTATTTTCCTCTTTCCTTTTTTTTCTTTTTTTTGGCACAGTGCACTGTGGCAGGCCAGACAGTACTTTGTCAGGCTTAACTTTTCGCCTCCATCTGGTAAAATAAGGGTTGGAAAAAAATTTTTTTATTCATTCAATCCATCGCTCAAATACCTGGCTTCGTATGCGCAACTCAGCAGTTTCCTGAGTTTGCTGCTAGAAAACTGCGCATGTTGTTTATTCTGTCACCGTCATTTGTCCTGCTCTCTATTACGCATACCGAAAAATTTGGCGCGTTTCAAATTGATGCCTCTCGTTTCAGCCTCTTTTTTCCCTTGCGCAAATAAAATGCGGAATGGTTTGCCGGACGCACTTGTAGATAGTGATGGTTGTGCCGATATAAAACATGCGCTACATATCTATATATTTTTATAACAGTGTATAACAAATGTTGGTACGAATATCGCCTTGTTTTTCAGTATAGAAAATTCATTGGTCCTTGTATATCGTTGTTGTTTACCAACACTGTAAGTGAACCCGTATATTGGTTGGAATGTTATTGTTTGCTCCTTATGAATGAATACAATGTGCAACATGCCCTTTGTAATGACTCCATGACTGGGGTCGACAGTATTGAAGATATAGAAATAAATAAATAAATAAATATATATATATATATATATATATATATATATATATATATATATATATATATATATATATATATATTGTCGCGGGATCGTGACGTTGACGAAGGAAGTAGACGGCGTGTCCAAGCCAAGATGAAACTCTTGCGCCCTCCGCGCGAACTTGGAAGAATGGTCTAAAGGAATGGTGCAGCTTCTGAAACATTGCGGCATGGTCTGCGCGGAGCGTTGCAAGCAGTCTTTGCGGGTGAAGTCCGAATGTATCAAAATAACACGCGTGGCAATGCCTCCTCTGAAAAAGCATCGCCCCGATGCTTAAATCAGAACATCAAATTGAAAACATGCATGCAATACAAAAGAAACATAACTAAGCAAGGAAAAACAGGAGTTCACAGCTTGCTTGAGTTGTGAGGCGAAGTGTCGGAATTTTTTTTTTAAAAAGCGATAATCACCAGATATTATTAGTCTACATTAAAAAGCACACTTTTTTAGGAGCATGTGAGCATTATAAAGCAAGTCCTACTTTTTCTTATTTTGCATAATTTAAAATTTTATTCGAAGTGGGCCTTACACGAACAGTCCTAACTCAAATTCCACTCGTTAAAAAATATAATTCTTTTGAAAGATATAAAGAAAGCTTTGACCAGTGCAATAAATCAAAGCAAATGAGATTCGATGAATATTTCAAATCTAGTGGTTGAATAATAAAAAAAAAATATGCGATACCAGTAGGGGCACCTTGATGTAACCGGCAGCGATATTAAGTCTTGTGGCACGATGGTGCTTATTGCGGTTAATTGCACACCTACTAACGAGGTGAGGAAGTGTGCCAAGTTTTAATGAAAACTTTTCTTTAGCACGAACGTTATGAATGTTCGCGTACGGAAAAATCGTTCAGAGAAAATCAACAAAAAAGATTTGAAACAAGTGCACCGTTTACACCAGGTGATCAAGAGCGCTATAATCTTCGGTATTTGTAGCGGGTTCCACCCTGGACCTTACGCTTGTGTGCGTTTGCTCGAGTGGCATCTTCCTTTTTTTTCTAGCTTGCTTTGCAGCATCAGTGCCGTGATGGGACACTTTCGCGATGCGGTGCCGATCACTTGTGAAGCGAGTTTTTGCAGTGTAGAGGCCAGGCTCGATGCCAACTGGCTTCAAAATATCAAATGTGCTTGTGTTGCCGTTATTGAAATGACACACAATGTTATACAAAGCAAATTTGATGATATACAGGCTCACACACGTGTCCGTGAGATGTACGACGTTGTGCGTCCACCTGGTGAAAAGTTTGAATTTTATGATTAAAAATTATGGGTTTAAAAAACCATTAAAGCATTAATACATGTTTGCACTTGATATGATTGTTAAATAACCAACAAAATACTACATACCAAGCTAATCTTATGACGAACACAAAATTGGCACATTCAGTTTCGGTTTCGTAGATCATGGGTGGTCTAACGTTTTTGCTTGTATCTTTTGAAAGATACAGCGTACGCAGAAACATTATGCAGCAAAATGAAAGGCGATTAAGTGCGCATGTGACGTGACCAAAAACAAAAAAATGACATTTTGAAAACAAAATTCTCTTTTTATCTGTCCTCATACCTTAACGCGCATAGAAAGGCTTCAGGCGCACCACATGCACAACCTCGGGTCGTGCCCGGCGCAGCTGATGTTTCGTCATGTCGTCGGGAATGACCTTGTAGTCGAGTTCGCCGAGACGTCGAAGTACCCTGCACGGTCCGAAGTAACGTCGAAGAAGCTTGTCGCTAAGTCCGCGTCGGAGTATTGGCGTCCAGACCCAGGCTGGTATTATACACTCTAAGAAAAAAATTTGTATCTGTCACTCTTTTCGGAGAGTTCTAATTTGCCACGTATATGACTCTCTTTAAGAGGCACGGTGAATCTCTTGGTGGGTCAGAGTCGGCGCACACTAGGAGAGTACCTTGACCCTTTTAGGAAGAGTGGAAGGACTCTTATCCGAAGGATCACATTATCACTTCTGAGGGAGTCAGACGACTCTTGCTGGTAACACTCCTACGTTGGTAAAATGGCCCACACCGAAGCGTCAAGCGACTCCACAACTATATTAAGTTGCTCAATTGACTCTTGCCCTACATTTGCGCGACTACTGTTGGAACTAGTGAAGTATTAATTTTAAGCAAGTTCAATTTTAGCAATATTTTACTAAATCTCGTCAAAACAACACAACTTTTCCAGCGAAGTAATATAGAATGCGCGGAAAGATGGTCTGTTACTTCCAATGAAGAAGTTGAGGTATTCCTCATTGACATGCTTGTGTGAGTATAGCCAACTAAAATGTGTGTCTGTGATGTGCATAGTGCCAAATATGCAAATAAGCTGCAGAAATTGGCATCATGTTTCCATATTTATTCCTTATCATTATGAATCATTCAAAAAGTGGCGACGGCTGGAGGCATCAGACTTGTGGCTTGCTCTGTTGTCGCTCCTGTTCAGCGTGAGCAACCTTGAAAAATGGCATCTGTAAAGATGAACGTGATATTATGATGAGAACATGAAATTGTACTAAGAGTTTACAAAACCTACACAATACGTGGTTCACACAGACATAATGAAGGCTCACAAGAAAACAACAAATGCATACAGGCGGGGTAAGAAACGAAGTTTTTTGCGTTATCGTGTAAAACACAACTTGCAAATAGTAGGTTTTTGTAACACGTCACTTGGCGACAAACTTGCAGCACAAGATGTTGTGAGCCTCTTTTAAGAAAACATGGCTGATCCCTCTGTCATAGGAGTCGGTATAACACGAAAGTAAAACGTGTTTTCACAGACGTAGTTGAGCGTTTGTTGTGCATTGTTTCGCCCCGAGTGTGATGGAATGAATGCTAGTATAGCAGCAAGTTGTAATGCCACGCGAAGAACGGCAAGCAACTCGAACCTTGCAACGCGCTGCTCAAGCAGAAAAGACGCAAGGAACGAACATACGCAGGATGAGCGCGAACTAACAACTCTGATAGTTCTACAGTTAAAGCGCTCTGGTCAAATATAAAGAAGGGCGCACGAAACGAATGCACAAATATACACAGGAGGAGCGTGAACTGTCACAGTTGTAACTTATTTGTGAGCAGCGCGCTCCTTTCGCAAAAGCGGCCGCTGCAGTGAGCGAAGTGACCTTCGTGGTCTCTGTAACTTCAACGCAACTTGCTGTGAGGGCTCACAAGAAGTAGATAAGCGCGCGCACGAGCGACCACGCCCTGTAGAGGCGCACGCTCATCTCAACGCGTGGGGCTACGATCTTTAAAGCGCGCCCTTCGACGCCCATCAAGCACTTCACGCCATCTCGCTAGTGATAACAAAAACACACTGATGTACCCCGATCTCTGAGTACCGCCACCGGCAAATGGTGAATATAAATAGCACGCCGTTAGTATGAAGAAGAACGTGCCGTGTGTGGCGGAGTCGTTTCGCTCTCCGCGCGGGGGATCGAGGGGCTTAAGTTCGACTCCCGGTGACGGAACTTTTTCTTGTAGTTTTTTTCTTTGCCATATGTTAGTCTTTACATTTTACAACGTCATATCCGGGACGGAAATGCGTCAGTGGAGCCGTGCTGGGCCCCAGCATGAAACATTTTCGTGTTAAAAACAAACGAAATTGATTTGGGCTCCCTCAAATCCACTATCAGACATGGCATATGCTAGAATTACCGCACATAGTTCCCGCAGGCACCTACACTCACTCGATTCTGTGATAACAGCGAATGGCATCGCAGATGTAGACAAACCATGAAAATAGCAAACAAAGACGAGGCAAAAGTGCACGGCGGCGGCAGCCACAACGCGCGCCGTCGACATTCTCGAGCTATTCACCTTACCAGCGAGGCGTGTCCAATCAAAGTGACTACCGCGTGCGTGCTCGAAGCATCGTACTATATCTGCACCTCAAACCACCGTCTTTAAGCCAAGAAAAACCATTATATGGGCCTTTTTTTCGTGGGCGCTGCCATATTGCTTAGCGGGTGGCGCCGTCTCTGGTCTGGCAACCCACTGGCATATGCCAAGCTCCGCGTTTGTATGGCAGGTGTAGGCTCCGCGCAGACGTAACTGCGCTGCCCGAGCGAAGGTGCCCCTAGCGGCAAGAAGCGCAGATTTGGCGGGATCCTCTCACGCGCTCGCAATGGGGTGAAACCGAGGAACGATGCCTTTTACGATGACTATACTTTTCGCGCTTTTCGCGCTTGACCAGTGACCAGAGCGGCGGTCCGTCCGCGTTATCAACGCGATCAGTCAGCCGCAGGCGGTGGACTATAAGAATAATATAGCATAAAACATCGCTCCGTGATTGCACCCCTGCTCTCTCCACGCTCCCGCTGTGACAGCGCGAGGTATTTTCGCGGGCAGTTCGTTTTGTGTCGGTTGCGCTGTTCGTAGGAATGCCAAACTCCAGGAATAATTGCTGCTTTCTTGGGTGCAATATTACCTACAGGAATTCTGCGGGCACGCGTTTTTTATCGGTTTCCATTTAGAGAATATGAACGGAATCAGCGTGAACGGCCGATCGCACTCGTTCGACGACAAAAGTGAGTTTTGTGAATAGATGGGGTATTTTTTTTTCTTTGTGAGTGAGAATTTGTGGATGATACATTTCACTACTGCAACGATGTGTCTAATTGGACACCCGGGCCGTACAGCAGCAGGCACTTTGTAGGAAGTGCCAAGTCAAACGAAGAGGCGCACCCAGCATACAATCCATCGATATTTCCTGAGCGCTACATGTTCACAGAGATGGAAAGCGTTTTTTCATTCAACGGCCGTGACAGTGCAATTGCTGCCATCGCCTGTTTCAAGCTGCCGCTGAGTTCGCTGCCGTGTTAGCCCGAGGGCGATAAGCTGTGGTTGTTTAGCGAGCGAAGCGGCCCGCGTTACACGTGCGCAGTTTCGCTCAGCGGGCTCGTCACCTCCGTTGTCTTCCCCCAGCTCATGCATTTTATGCTGCCGCGTTCGCCTGAGGATACAGGTCTGGCGAAGAGAAGCACACGCGCTAACGCTACGTTCTGTAACAGCTGCTAACGATTTGACTTCTTTTGGAAGCAAACGGGAAAGAAAACGCCTCAAGCGAAGCAGCAAAGCACGGCGCAGTGGCTTGCCGCCGCCTGCGTCGTTCGCTCCCTTATCCCGCCAAATCTGCTGCCGTGGCCGCTTTGGCGCTGGAGGCAGCGCGTATGCACGGTGCCCATAGGTGCGGCTGCAGTTGCATTCGGTTTTCTTTTCGTTTTGGCGAGCTGTATTTCGTATCAAGTGATGCAGTCTAGGTAGTAAAGGAGTCTGGGAGACGTCATCAATAGGTTTGATCCGGTGAGGGTTAATGATGTTAATATACGACAGCGCGAACTTCTAGCAAGTGGTCGATGTCATATATTTTCGGCACTGTGGTTTTCGGCACCAGCGCATGCAAGTCCTGGCACCGTTTGGTGATACAATGAATTTTTTCTTGAACTGTAATCTTTGTTTCTTTTGGATTCACGGTTTATTTATGCTGTCGCACCGACTACCGCTCGTACATGCGGTCGCGCGTGAGCGTGCAGTCTCGATTTTGTGGCGAGGATGGCATCTTTTTTGTTGCTCGCAAAATGTTGTCTATCATGTGTCTCGACTTTTAGGTGACCGCTTATTACTCGCTCGATTATTGCCGTCAGGTGCGAACGAAATTACAGCTGTTTACAGGCAGGTGCTGGCACATAAAACGATGCTGATGAGGACATGCCGGCACGCTTCTTCTTCGTCTTTTTTGTCTTTTTTTTAGAGAGTCGCAATGTTTGATTGTCTTTCGGAGGCGATAAGGTAAGATGGTTAGAGAGTTTCTCTTGCGCGGTGCGGCATAAAGCGCGCCCGGGCTGAAGGTTATCGGAGGTGATCTGTGTTTCGGAGGCATCGGAGGTTATCCGGCATCGGAGGTGATCCGTGTTTATTGTTTCTAAATAACTTCGTCTATCATATGTACTGATTTTGCGAAATTCTCGCTTTCGCTCACAAAGGCAAGCAGCAAAATTAGTTCAAGTAACACTGGACAAGCGTAACAACGTGGTTTTTCTTTTGTTGCTTAGAAGAGAGTTAACTATGTTATATATCAATGCGGGACATGTCGGGCATGGTTCTTGACCACGTAAAAATTCTCTTCCTGTGGTAGTAATAAGTTCTTCTGCACACGAAGCAGCAAAACTTTTCTTTTTTTTACAGTTCGGCTGTCATATCGCATATCGTCTGCGATACATACCGCTGCCTTACGGAAGTTGCAACCTCACGACACGGATGTCGCCACGCCTTTGTCATGTCTTCTTCATTGAATGTGCGGGGTTTACAAGGCCGCTGCGGAGCAGAAATTATATGTACGATCACGGTTACGCCGCTGCAAACTGAGGGATTTTTTGTCCGAGCTAATAACGCTACATCAACTGCGGGGATCACCGTTTTGAGCCGAGCTAGCAGGCTAATTGCTAGACAAAGCATGTCTTATTAAAATATAATAACAAAAGGAAGCGAAAAGAGCACCGGCGGCTACTCAGGATTGTTAGTTCACAGGTGATGGTTCGATATTTCGCACTTTACCGGAGAGGGTCGTACTTGACAGCTTATTTTTGTTCTTCAATCTGGCCATGTCCGATAGATTGTCATTTGAATGCGTGGAACACAGGGCATTCTAGATATATTGCGGCACTTGCCGATTTAGAACCTGTGACGTAACACAAATGATGTACCTTGAAGAGTCCGCAGCCGCGAACACTCCACATTTGATGATGCACGTCGCATACTTATTCAGACCGCAGTTTACTCTTTTTGTGCAGTCGTTAGAACAACCAAAACGTCACAGTGGTTTTCTGTTGACCTTTCGCTGGCTGACATCGCAAGAAAGAGAAGAACATCCGCAGCGCCACTCATCTAAACACCAGCTCGCACACTCCACGCCACGCGCACGAGCCAGAAAGGAGGAAAGCACTGGTCGCCAGACCGGTCCTCCTGGCCCGATGCAAGGGTCTATATAGCGCGTCTACGTGTTCTGTACATACACTTTTTTTTTCTCGTTCCCATGCGCGGAAGCACGCTGCACACTCAAGGTCGATGGAAATGTTTTATGAAGAAGACTAAAGTGCATCTCAAAAAGACATCTCGAATCTTCTGCAGTACAGACACAATGTGCGATGAGCAAACAATGACACTTATAATTCTTTGCATCGCTCACTTAATGGGAGCTTGTACCGCAACGCGCATAACGGTGTCAACTCGTTAAATGACAGCTTAAGTTGGGCATCCGCAAAAGCCCCGCGGACGCCGGCTGCTCTTGGAAATGGCTGGCAGATAACTTCCGCAGAGCTGCTGCAGACGCCCAGCTAAAGCTGTATAATTAGTACCTACGAAAGCACTACACTCACCATTAACAGGAGCACGTTGTCCGTGTCCGCTGCTAAATGAATATGCCGCTCTCCAAGTGTCACTTCGAGCACGGAGCCTGGCGCCAACGCCACCAAAGGTGCGCATGTTCTCTCGAACACAAAACTTCAAGACACGCAACCCGCGCAACCAACGTAACCACGCAACGCATTCCAATAGACCGAGGGGACTGAGAGAGGACGCGGAGAGGGCGCGCCACCCCGGCTCCGTCGACGAGCGAGGCGAGCCACAACGGCGCCGAACGGCATGCGCGCGATGTGTATGGCGTATACGACGGCGCCTTCATCACGGAAGCCAATCGAAACGCGCTTCCGCGTTTCGATTGGCTCCAGTGACTCGTGCGGAAATCCTTACTGTCTTTTTCTGCGTCCACCTTCCAAAAGGGGCCAAGTGGACACCCGTAGAGAGTCATGGTGCCGTGACCCTGTTTTGACTCTCTTTTTTTAACACGAAAGTGTTTTATGCCGGGGTCCACCAAGACTTCATTGACGTATTTCCGTCAACGTCGCAAATATTTACACGATCAGATGGCAAAGAAAAAGACGGTTGATCCCTGCTTCATAGGAATCGGAATAACACGAAAGTACAGCGTGCCCTTACAGAAATAACTGAATGTTTACAGAAGTACCTGAATTTATATAAGAGAGTGTGCACAGTGTATATTCATGTCTCGCAGCTATAGCACCGTTTACCGTGTACTTAGCTTTAGGTGCACGTTAAAGAACCCCAGGTGGTCGAAATTTCCGGAGCCCGCCACTACGGCGTCCCTCATAATCACATCGTGGTTTTGGGACGTTAAACCCCTGATGTTATTATTTTTATAGCACCGTTTAGCGTGGATGCAACCACTTTAATGACTGGTGGTACAACTCTATCCCGACGACTAACGTCCATGTTAAATGATTAAACAAACCCTTGTGGTAGCTGTAGTAGTTAACGATGAAATCGTAATCAGAGAACGAGGTGTGATAGCCAGAAGAGCGTCGCATATTGGACGCAGAACCTAATCGCCATCCCGCAGCATGTTAAAATGTGATTGAACACCACGGCCGGACTAGAGGGAAACGCAAAGCGCGTCGTGCCGCCCCGGTAGCCCAGCCGCGATTTTTCTCGGGGCGAGCGCGTCAGCGGTGAACGCGGTGTTACAGCCAGGTGAGGCAGGCGCGCGTCGCAGAGCTATTTTTGGTTTGGATTCGAGTGATGCTATGAGCGAGGCCGGCGCTTTTACGACGCTTGGTCTAAGATCGCCACCTCGCGGTGTGTTAAGGCATCCAGAAAATTGAGCTTCTATTGAAAACACGCCGAATTGGACGGACGTGTAACCCGTTGCAGGTGCTAATCGCAGAGGCCACAGTAATGACGAATTACATTACTTTACCGCTCCCAGAGGGCAACAACATCCCGCCGACCGGAAGAGTGATAGATATAAAAGGCGTGTTTGTAAAGGCTCTAGAGTCTGTGACCGTGGCGCAGTGGAGAGCGTGCCCGGCATAAGTTGTTGCGGACGGAGTGTTCGTGGGTTCGATGCCCATTGATGGAACTTTATTTCTTTGCCATCTAATCGTGTAGATTTTTTTAACCTCATTTCCGTGACGGAGCTACGTCACTGAAGTCTTGGTGGACCCCGGCATAGAACACTTTCGTGTTAAAGAGTTCCGTCATATTCCGAAAAAGTTCCGTGATAATGCCTGAGTTAGGTCAGCAGTAAATGCCGCACATCTGTCGGTGACGAGGACCTCCGGGGCGCAATGACGCAGGACGATGTTTTCAACGATGAACTTGGCTACCTCGGACGCCCTTTGGGCAGGGCCCTTGCTTCGACGTAGCGGGTGAGGTAGTCGGGAGCTACGATGATCCACTTGTTTGTGGACGTCGAGTTTGGGAACGGCCCCATAAATCCATCCCAATTTTCTGGAACGGCTGGCGAGGTGGCTCGATGGGATGTAGAAGTCCGGCTGGCCAAGTTGGCGGTGTCTTCCGTCGCTGACAATCTCGACAAGTAGTTACGTAACTAGCGACGCTGGCGGCAAGGTGTGGCCAGTAGTACTTTTCCTACGTTCTTTCGAGCAACAACTTGATGTGGGCTTGTTGGTTCATAATTAGAACAAATAAAGTAACAGCGTGAATGAAACAAGGACGACAAAGGAACGAAGACCACGCGCGTCCAGTCTGACAGCGCTTGTCCCGTGGTCTTCGTTCCTTTGTCGTCCTTGTTTCACTCGCGCTGTTACTTTATTTGTTCTTTCGAGCGTGCGGAAAATACCCAGGTGTCCTGCCATCGGGTCGTCATGCAGGGCCTGCAGGACGTCTGGTCGAAATGCTGAACTCACCACGAGAAGATACTTTGCTGGCATAACTGATGACCCTTTCCAGTCTGTCAGTACTCCGTCAGTACTGCTTGCGTCGGTGTGTACTTCCGTTTTGGCATATTCGTCGAAATGCACAAGTAACGGAGGGCTCTGCAGGCGTTGTTTAATTCTTGAAATGCTTCCTCCTGCGGTGTTACCCACTTCAACTCGACGTCAGACCTGGTAAGGTTAGTAAGTGGCTAGGCGATGCGCGCAACTATTTTGACGAACCGCCTGTAATAGGCGCCCACGTCGAGAAATCGACGCACTGCATTCTTGCCGGCGGGTGGCGGGAATGTAGCAATGGCGGCTGTATTCTGCTGGTCGGGGCGTGCTCCGGACTTGCTTATGACGTGGCCCAAGAACAAGAACTCCTCGTATGCAAAGCGGCATATTTTTGGCTGCAGGCTGAGTCCGGAGCTCTTGATTGCTCGACGCAAATCTTCAAGGCGCCGGAGGTGTTCGTCAAACACAACGATGTTATCTAAGTACACAAGGCAAGTCTGCCCCTTCAAACCAGCCACTCTGTATTCATGACACGTTGGAAAGTCCCAGGTTGTGAGCAAAGACCAAAAGGCATTACCTTGAACTCGAACAGGCCGTCTGGTGTTATAAAGGCAGTCTTCTCTCGGTCTCTCTCGTCGACTTCAATTTGCCAATAGCCGGTCTTCAGGTCCATCGATGGACCTCAAGATAAGCTCTCGGCCGCGAGCTCGAGTCGCTTTGCTTTTTTTTTTCCTTTCTATAGAATATTCCTTGCTGCGCTGAAGATGTAACCTTTTTTCACATATGTTTACGATATTTTTGAGTCGCTCAAGGTGATGGCTACTTCCTTGCTTGCCGCGATGCCGAGGACGGTGGCTGCTTTCTCTGCACTTTCTGGCTTTTCTGACCGATATCGTGGCGGTGTGCATGGTATCTCTCTTCAGTGGCAACGGTGAAAGAGATAAGTGCGGCGATACACATATTAGCAACATGAGAGAACGTCGTTCGAGTCGGAGCGTTGTGAGGGAGGACACACCGAACCACGCGAAGGTAACACATTGAACTATTAATGTTAAGTTGTTGGTACCTAACGCGCATGTGTTTCGTATGACACCGACGCAATGGGTTGAAGCGGCAACATAATTCGGCTATGCTTTCACAAGTGCATTGGCAACCGTGCCATGATGAGTGTCGTGTTTGTTATAGCATTTTCAATTTCTCGGAACTCGTAGAGCAAATGTCATATGCCGAACACTGTGACCTGCACAAGGCAGGGACAGTGTCCGATTGTCGGAGGCCGCTGCGTGGTCGTTCTTGAGCTGGGGAAGTGACCTGCAGAGATGTTGCCGTAGTCGGACCTTTTGAGGTCTCTATGCTTGCCTACCCCTTGTTGATGCGCTTAGCGGGAGATAGAAGTTCGACGGCGAACGCATAATTTCTTTGGTGAACATCTGAAAACGTGTGGCTTCGACACCCACGTGTTCTGTTTGCATCAACCATCTTTTGCGAAAATTACCTGAGGACTCTAATGTTGTTTCTAACTTTTTTTCTGCTTAGAGGAAAGAAAGAGATTGAAAGAAGGTAAGCGAATGTTTTCTGAAGGCATTCCTGTTTATAAATTTACGCTGTTATTTACTTATAATGTTCCAGTAGCAGCCACGCAATGTGTTCATTAACGTGGCTTCGATAACACATTTTATCAACTATTATCTTTACATCTCCAGAAACGTTCACATCCGTTTATAAATTACACAAATTAAAATTTTAAACTTGGACATCTAATAGATACACACGTTTAAAGTATTTCCTAGATAGTGCTTTTGAAGATGCTTAAAATGCCTGCAACATTATATGATTGTGATAATAAGATGTATATAATCTAGTCCAGTGGCACTGGCCTAGACAAGGAAAGTAGGGAGGGGGGGTCGAACACCACCGAAATCTTTTAATTTTGAATATGTATGTAGACACTCACATATACAAATGCACGACGAACATAATTAAGTATTGTGGAACAACCCCCTCCCCTCCGAAAAAAATGCCTGCAGCCGAGCAACGTAGCCACTGTACCACCGCGGCGGACTAGAAGAGCGCTTGTGTCGTGGGTAATTACTATTCTTTATACTTCTATATCATTCGACGGTCAATTTGTGTTTCGAGTCTGGTACACACTGCGTAGCATGTTTATTGATACGGTGCGTGGAAGTTTTAAAAGTGTGCAGTGGCATGGAAATAGTCTTGGTATTGAAAGAATAAGTTTTGCATTTCCCAATGTTTAAGCAAATTCATAGTATGCATAACATATTGTGTTTTCGCATTGTAAAAAGAAGTATTTTTGTTTTTTCAGCGGGACAAGAACCACTTGACAACACGGATGAGCCACGTAAGCACACACACTCAGAAACCATTGTAATTAGTAAATGCTTTTTTGTTAGTTACATGCCACTTGGTCGTGTACAAGGTATTTTCCCTTGAATAAGCTTCATAAGTATTTATTTTGAATTCACGTTTCATTTCGCATTGCACTGATCTTTCATTGGAGCACAATAGTTGACGCTCAAACAGATGATGTACTCGGTGTACAATATGTCCAATTTCAGACATTGTATACGTTATGATCATCAGTGCTTTTGTTGCTACCGATTAGAAATAAATATGCGTAGGACTTCTATCAAAGGCTGATATTTGATTATAAAATATGTCTTGCTTCCCGCAGTATGAAGTTTAACTGTTTTCTGGATGACATGCTATGCGAAATATTAACGCGATAGCTTTAAAGAGCTCATTTCGCAGAAATTCCGGTGTCAGCGTCGGCTTCGTTGATTGTTAGCGAAAAATCGGCGTTATTCGTGAGCAAAAATTCGAGAGAGATGCTAATATATTAAAATGATCTCCGTTTCAAGCGGGATTCGAACCCAGGCCTTCTGTGTGGCAGGCCATTGTTCCACCATAGAGCCACTGCAGGTCTTGATAGTGCTTCGGAAAAAAAAAGCCCTATACAGACGTCATGTAGTCCGAGGAGCCTCGTTAACAAATGTAACATTGCGTGGCAGAAGCTTAAAATCGCACCAAGGTTCACACCATGCACATTGCGCAACGAGTACTTGATCTCAAGCCCCACGCATTACAAAACGCTCAGGCCTAATTGATTATCATCATCAGCGACAATATAAAAAGAGTTTGTAGTTGAGCATTGCCTTCGGACACGTAGTGGGTACTTTGCTGTTTCGCAGCATCATGAATTTTTCCACATTGGGCACTTCGCAACTGCACTTCTAACGACCAGTGTTACGCATACAGACGTCCTTGTTTTCGCCGCAATGTTTAATGTCCACTGAGAAGCGAATAAGACGACTGTGCGAATGGTGCCCGATCATGTTATCGCGCTTTACTGTTGGAGGCGAAGCATAAATGGCCTGAAGCTTTTTTTTCGTATTTGTGTGACTCGAAGCCGGCGTCTGGTGCCTGTCTGCTTGAATAGAGAGGTTGCAGTAAAGCATAGTTGTTACATTGCGTCATAATTTCTTCTGAGCTCGCAAGTTTGCATCTTTCTTTCCAATGTTATTTGCAGCAACAATGGCTTCCTCCCGGGCTCCGCTTGACCTCAGTGTCTATAATCGTGGTGAATAATCATAAGTTTTGCGTCTCAGGCGCTTGAACTAGAATATAAGATTATACTGCAACAGTGCGCAATTGTGTTGACCAATGCAGAGCGACGTATTAAGCCGTTCTGCGTGACTGCACAGTGAACGTGGGCTCCGCTATGCGGCCTTACATGACTGCAAATAAGCAATTAGGAAGTTTGAAGCTTGAAGATATTAGAAACCACCAAAAAAATATGTCGTCGGAAGCAATATTTTGAAAGGGGGACTTGAATTCGCACCAGCGATGACTGACTCCTATACCAGAGTTTTTATGTACTCCAAGCTAGACTACACCACCATCGATGAGGAAGGACGAGGGAATAAGGTCATCTCAGGCTGGCCTGATTCTGGCACGCCGGCTATGTTCTAGCGACATTCGTTCTCTGAATCCTTAACGTACATACTTTACTATAAGCGGCATTACGCATGGACTGCTTCGAGCTCCCGTTCTCATTTCATTTTATTTTAATTTCTTAAACACCCCATTGAAGGGGTATTACATAAAAGGTGGGTACATGAAAAAGTTAAAGGCGTATTTTAATACAGTGCAAAGTAATCTGTTACGGTGGTCAAACATGTGGAGGGACAGGTTATGGCTGTGATGTTGTTGGAAAGGTCGTTCCATTCTGTTGCTGCACAAAAAGAAATGGACACGAAAAAGTGACACTGCGCACACGCAATTTCGCAACTTGTTGTGGGTGACCGGTGCGAATGGATGTGGGCGTCGTGGCGAGAATGTATGGTGGCGTGCCGATTGAGTTGTGAAAGAACTTATTAAAAAGACAAAATCTATCAGTGCAGCGACGAGATACGAGCAGTGATAATCCAGATTCTGTTTTCAGTGCCGATAGGCTGATGTCATATGAGTACTTGGAATGAATAAATCTTGTAGCTCAATTTTGAAGTGATTCGAAATGATTAATGCGATATATTTGATGCGGTTTCAAATGGGGAATGCGAATTCTAATTTCGCACTGATGACAGATTGATAGGCGCGTAGTTTTACATTTTGAGGGGCATGGCACAGATGGCGTTTTTAGAGCCCGAGTGCTTTATTAGCAGATGAAATGGCGTTCATAATGTGTGTTACCCAGGTGAAACCACTACGAAGGGTTACTCCGAGATATTGGCAAGCAGGAACTAGTTCGAGGTTGCTGCCAGTAATTTGGCAAGAAAAAAATAAGTGAATTTCTACGGCGGTGGAAAGTGGCAGCCTTCCATCTGTTAGGGTTTCGTTCCATTAGCCAAAGGTTACACCATTCTTGCACACTGCGTTTACGATTTCAAGAGGCTTGTAATCGTAAACGCTGGTAATTTTACGATAAATTACGCAATCGTCTACAAACATACGGATGTCAGAGGATACATTCAATGGTAGGTCATTAATGTAAATCAAGAACAGTAGTGGGCCAAGTACACCTGACGGGACACCTGAACTTGCGGGGGTAACGATAGATATTTCATTCTTAACGAAGAATGATTGTGAACGGTTGTTTAATAATTCTTTAATCCAGGCTAAAATATCGGCATTTAGATGTAACGCGGAAAGTTTTAGTAGTAAACGCTCATAGGAACTTTGACGAAAACTTTTCAGAAATCTAAAAAGATGGCGTCATTCTGTAGCTTACTATCAAGGTTTACATGCAAATCGCGAACAAACATAGCTAGCTGCGTTTCGCAGGAAACATGCTGCCTGATGCCATGCTGCGATGGATCAAAAAAATGGCTTGCATAGGGAGAGTCCATGATATGATAGTATATGATATGTTCAAGCATTTTGTAGGGCAAACTGCTTAATGAGATGTGGCGATAAATTAATTGAGAGCGTTTGTTACCCGATTTCAACACTAGAATGACCTTTCCATGTTTCCAATCAGGAGGCAGCATACCTGTTCACACAGACTACAAAAAATAGACAGGAAAACGCTGCGCAAATATATTTAGTGTTTTAATAAGTTTAGATGTAGTGTCATCCGCACCAGCTCATGATGAAAGCTTTATATTTTCAATTACGAACAGAATGCCAGATGGAAAAAAAAATCTAATTGGTTGCATGGTGCATTCAAAAGTGGCATGGGGAACAGAGAATGAAAGTTTAGTTTCATCAGTAAAAACTGGTGCAAAGGCGGTGTTGAACACGTAGGCACATTCAGCGTTGGCTACGCCCTCACCTGAATCGTTTCATAAGGTAATAGTGTCCTGTGCGTTAATGACTTGCCACAATTCATTTAGCTTGTTCTTAAGCATGTTTGGCGCATCGGAGTGAAAGAATGAGCGTTTAAATGGCGTGTGGCTTCCAGATAACCAGTTTCGGCGGCTTTGTACATATTTCATGCATCAGGTGTGTTACAGGACTTAGCTGTGCAGAAGAGACGTTTCTTTTTGTTTTCTCAATGTTTTGACGCCTGGTGCGATCCCACGCTTCTGTCAGGCAACATTACATGCGTTGAGACTCCTCGCAGTAAATGACATTCATACAGGGTCTTTACAGCACAGATCTTATGGTCGAGGTTTGACATCTGCCGTAGATAGAAAATTATAATTATCATGAACCTGCATGCGCTTAATGACCATCCAAACATTCTGTACGCCGACACGGACGCAGACACCGACGCCAGAATATCTGCGAAACAAGATATTCGACGCTTTCGCAATAAATAATGTCCACTGCAGCACAGAATGTCTACTGCAACTACAGCTGCGAAGCGCCCTTTTGCGAACGAGCGTAGTACCCATTGTGCGTCCGTAAGCTAACAACGAAACCTACGCGGCAGCCCACATTGTTGCTGATATTGCTGAGGATGATGATTAAATATGTCTGAATGCTTTTGAATGGGTGGACCTTTAGACTCCTCACTCATTGGGTAATTCGCTAGTCTTGACGCCTGACGCGATTTTACGCTCCTACAACGCAACGCATGCATTAAGGGGACTCCTCACATTACATGACGTTCCTAGAGGTTTTTAGATGCGAAGCAGCTTATGGTGGGGGCTGTGTTCGTCCCTCCCACTTGCGTCCTGCGGCGTCCCCCCCCCCCGTGCATGGGCGTCCCCTCCCCTCCCCCTCTCTCTCCTTTCCTACGCCCCCTCTCTCTCCTCTAAGAATCCTCTACTCTACGGAGCGGCGCGCACGAAAGGTGGTGCGACAGCTGCATGCTCCGCTGGGGGCGGCACAGCAGTTCCGTGGTATAAAATGACGGAGCGCGCGCGCCTCATTCTCTCCTGCGCAACGCCGTGATGGGCGCCAGTGTCAACGCCGCCGCCAGTGTCAGAGTTAGCGCCAGCAAAAGCGCAAGCGTCAGCGCCAGTGTTAACGTCAGCGCTGATACAGGCGCTTACACTGGCTCCCCGCTGCTTCGCAAACACACGTGGTTCCCTTTAGCGGGGATGGATGGATGGATGAATAAACTTTATTTTGGGCCCTCGGAACGCGCCCTAGCGCGTTGCGGGCCGCTCACACGTCGAAACAGAAAGACGGTATAATGTTTTTCAGAAGTAGTCCCAAGCAGTGGCGTGACTCTCTGGTAGAACACCTACGGCACCGCTCTTCTTTGGGCGAGTTGGTGCATTCTTCAACACATAAATCAGTGGTGGGTAGTGGGATCTAACCAAGTTCTGTGGCACATACCCGTTTATGATAGGGAGTTTTCTGATAGGCTGCACACATTTCTGTGGCACATAGCCCTTCGTTCGTGTAACTGTTGTCTTCTTCATTTTAAGTGGACCAGTAGTGAGTAGTGGGATTTACCCATTTTTTTTGCACATACCTCATAGGCCACAGAGGGAAGGCCATATAGGAGAGGCCGCACAAATTGCCGCTGCTTTAAACAGCTTCGCTGTTACAAGTCAGTTTTGCCGCAAGGGCGAAGCAATGAATGTGATGGCTCCAAACTGGAATGTTATACGATGAGAGGCCATCAACTCAGTGCTTAAGCAGACGCAGCGGCTTCAGCGAGCGAAGTGGCCTTCGTGCGGTGTATGGCTTCAAAGCAAACTTTGCGATAAAAGCACAACACGTAGAAAGCCGTGAGCCATCTTTTGAATCCCCTCAAAAGAATAGAGCGGGAACACAGGCGGCCGGAGGCCAAAGTACGGAGGTGGGCTGATGTGCGAGAAACCTGGCGAGAGATGGGGAGGGCGAAGCAGTTGAAAGCGTGACATTTGATCCCTTGCGCCATCTCGCAGTTGATAGTGAAGAACCTGCCACGCTGAACCACGTCAGAGATCTGCGTACCATCAACGGTAAATGGTGTATATAAATACTTCGCCTATAGTATGCTGGAGGATATATGCGTTTGTGGCCGAGTGGTAGACCGAGTCACACCGCGGAGAAAATTTTCGCAAGTTCGAACCTCCGGTCACACGCATCGAAACAAAAACATCTTCTCTACTGTTCTCTGCGCTATTTATATGTATATACATCAGTGTAAATATAGGAAAAGGCACAGTGGCGTCAACGGCGACGGCTAAAACACGCTGACAGTACGCGAGAATTGCTATCGCAATAAAAACAAAACTTGCTCGCCGGTGACGGAGTTTCAACCGAGGCCCCATGCTGCGAGGTTTATGTCTCAATTACTCGGCTTACACACCCAGCTCGTATCTGGGCGACACACCCATGTCAATGTATCTGAACCATGTAAGTTTGTCCGGCAATACAAAATAATGCAAAAGGAGCAAACTTGAAACCAAACCTTTGCTCAAAGAATTCCTAATCGGTGAATAAAAGCCCTCTGTAGGAGAGCGTGTAATGTCCACATCGAGCATTGCCCATTTCTAGAGAATTCTGACTTAGCAAAATATAATGCCGATTACGTGCTTAACAATGGTGGTATAGGCATTTTACCGCGATGACGTTAAAAAGCTCGTTTCGCAGAAATTCCGGTGTCGACGCCGGTGTGGGCGTCATTTGTTGTGAGCGAAAAATCAGCGTTGTCCGTCACCAAAAAATCGAGCACGATGCAAATAAAATAAATAATCAAGAATTAAAAATCTTCAGTATGAACGATAATCGAAACCAGGCCTTTTGCATGACAAGCAAGTGTTCGGCCACAGGGCCACGCCATTGCTTGAAACCGTACCTGGAAAAAACACTACATGAATTTCATGTAGTGGGATGAGTCTCCTTAATGCATGTAACATTGCGTGGCAGAAGGGTAGAATCCCGCCAGGCGTTAAAACATGTGAATCGCGCAACGAGGGGTTGTTTTAAAGGTCCAACCATTACAAAGCACTCATACATATCTAATCATCATCAGCGAAACCATCAACAAAATGAGGAGCTTGGTAGGTTCGCGTGTTGCTTCACGGATGCGCAGTGGGTCCGTAGCTGATTCGCAAAAGGAAGAATTATGGCGTAGTGGGCGCTCCGCAACTGTACTTGCAGTTTGCATTGTAGGGCAGTTTGAAACGGCCAATCTGACGCGCACAGTTGTTCGTTTCCATGTGGCATGGTTGAGGCATGCAACCAGCACCGAAGCAAGGCTAGCAGTTGAGAAGGGCATGCGCACGGGGCCCGATTACGCTATCGTGTTCTACTCTTGAAGGCGAAGCTCAAGTGTCCTCCAAGTTTTTGAGTGGCCGTTCCAGACGCGGACGAATGCTACAGAAATGAGGAACCCGATGTTAATGCCACGCGAAAATAAAATTTTGGGAAACGCCGAAACCTGACAGTTTCCTACAGTAAAAGTGTGCGCCTAGGCATCACATTGAGAGCTTCCAAAATATGGTCCGTATAAATTTTTAATATCCCAACCACTAGGCATATCGCAGTGATCATCAAATGAATGCTCTTTTATACAGGGTGTCCCAGCTATCACGCAGCACGATTTAAGAAAAAGAGGAACTGCGTTACGCGAAGCAAACCTACTGCATATTGTTCCTAGTACACTGGAGTATCCACTGCTATTTTTTCGTTAATGATGATTAATTAATTAGTTATAATTATATTTGTAACTCGACAACTACTCACCTAATTGTCAAATTGTCAATGAGGCGTTTGTACGCACGTTCAAATGCCATCTAACTGCGCTACTTTCAACAACGTGCTAATTGCGCGCTCATTTTTTCCGGTTGATCAAGAAAGCCCGCGAATTATGAAAAGTGACACGTGACTAGACTGTTGCGCGCATCGGGAACCAGCGCCCTCAAACAGGCCCCCCGTGAGGTAGACAATATCAAGGAAAAAATGCAGAAAGCAAAAAAAAAATGCAGCTCCCTACCTGCCACTCCCCGGCCTAAGAAACGCACCGCTTGGTTTTCAGAGTCAGGCCGTAATGAGAACAGTCGGCCGTGAGATATGGATAATGATTGTGGCGTACTATCGAACGGAATGAATCCCAGCGAAATTGCACGCATATCGTTGGCGCCCGACCTGTACCCTTGCCAAAATGCAGAACGCTGTCTCTGGCAACGGACAACAGGCAAAGCGGTTGTTTGCAGTAAGTTTATTTGAGGGCGCTGGTTTCCTTTGCGGGTGGGAGCGTAGTCACGTGCTATTTTTCATATTTCGCAGGCTTTCTTTATCAGCCGCAAAAAATGAGCACGTTGTTAATAATGCGCAGTTAGATGTCCTTTGAACATACCTACATACGCCTCATTGACATTTTGACAATTAGGTGGGTACTTGTGGAGTTACAAATATAGTTATAATAATTAATTAAACCTCATTAACGAAAAAAATAGCAGTGACTACTCCAGTGTACTAGGAACAATATGCAGTACGTTTGCTTCGCGTAAGGCTGTTCCTCTTTTTTTAAATCGTGCTGCGTGATAGCTGGGACACCCTGTATATGCTGTGCAAGCCAGGTATGTTCCTAAATGTTTATTTCAAAGATAAGTGAACAGAGGAATTGCCTTTCCACTTTCGTTTCAGCATCGCTCTTGATTACGCGGTGAAGTACGCTGTGATTGACAATGTACGACGAGCTGCTTTGTTAGTCTTGTTTACATTTTTTTCAAGATTACGGCGCCGCTCTGCGAAGATTGTACCTGCCTGAAATTACTTATGCGAAATAAATATATAACTGGGCCGTGATCACTTCGAATCAGTCTCAGAGATAGAGAGCTAAGATGACTTGTCATTTTCATTGAACATGTATAGTAATATTTTCTATGCGTCTCTGTTTCTCTTAGATTACCGCTGCATTGAAAGCAAGATCCGTAAGTCAAATTGATTCTCAAAGTTCTTTTTAATATGTTGAATTGTTCCATGCCATTGATTTCATAAATTATTTATTGTTGGCCCGAATTAGCTGAAGTGCTATAAATTTGTCCTTTTTGGTGCTGTTTTATTATGGTGAAGTGTTCAATGTCGCTACATTACATGATGTATTGTTGGCGCGTTTTCTGATGAGTTGAATGAATTTTTCCTTTTTTAACGTTGATTCAGGCATCATAAACTGATGAGAACTCGCCCAATTATCGCAGCTTTTATCGAACCATGCATTTACTTCTTACGCGGGCCTGCCGAAAATGAAAGGACAACTTGCGAACAGGCCAACTATTTTTATGCATGCTTCCGTCAGTGATACACTGATAGAAGCATATTTCAGTGTGCAGTAAAGAAGTGCATTCAAGGAATATAGATTGCTTCTGGTAGAATGCGCACGTGCGGTGATCATCTTTGACTGTATCTTGTGCTCCTTGCGAAAATAAAGTTAGCAACGCGTGATAACGCTGTTTCCACAAAAAAGTTACTGAATGCCATGAAATTTCTCAATTTTGGAAACATTCCTTAAAGACTAGTATATGAACCCAAATGAAGGCACACAATCGAGAAAACTTTAAACCTCTAACGTGTTCCTAACGCCAACGCTCTTCCGTACAAGCGCCCACATGCAAAGAAAGAAAAGATTAAAAAGAACGACAATAAAGATTGAACCTCCACTGGACGTCGATGAAATAATATTACTTCCGTTGTAAAATTGGCTGTGAAAATAGCCTGCGTACGAAAATCAGAAATGTTCTAAGGCCGACATCGGCGGAGTATATAAGCAATACATTGAAGAAATGGTAAATGAAGACTGCCCCGCGTAAAGTAATACTCATGCTTTGTTTTTCCTTATTTAGCCGTTGAGGAATACCTCTGCAATTGTAAGTATACATGGAAGGCTCTAAACAATGAAAATATTCTGTGTCGGTTGTGCTACTTTAGGCCACGTTGTTATAGTGATCACAATATGTAAGCGAAGTCTTCACATGCTAGAGAACTAACACGCACGTACACCCACCCACCCACCCACCCACACACACAACAACACACACACACACCAAATATATCATATATATATATTAATATATATATATAGTATATCTTATATATATTATATATAGATATATATATATATATATATAATGCGGAGTCTGTCTTCAGTTGCCGTAAAACAAGTAGGGAAAAGGTATGCGCTTCTAAAAAAACTTTTATTTGTCGACATTTCTATTGGGGACGATCTTCATCAAGACGCGATTTACCAGTCTTTGATGTGTTTTTACATCACCGACCTCCGAGGCAAGACAGAGAAAAAAAAGCGAGAAAGAGGTAAAAGAAAGAAATAAAAGTAAAAAGTCAGAGAGGAAAAAAAAGTCACGAACAGACCACATGCACATGCTTGGACATAAGAACAACGCGTGTCTTAGGAAAAAAAAGAAGAAAAGGCGAACAGAAGATAAATATGTAGGCATAGGTGGCAAACTCACACTCACTCAGATAAGATCGAGCTGTGAATCTGAGTCTGAGTGAGAGGGTTGAGTAATATTATGGTGAGTGTGAGCCCGAGTGAGTCCAGTTGAAGAAAATTTGCACGAGTCTGTGTC
>NC_051186.1:18864720-18895280 GCF_013339695.2 Rhipicephalus sanguineus
GCTTAGTTGCCTGCCTCCTCCCCTTATGGGTACGCTGACACGCTCGTAAATCGCGAGCCATCCTCTACGTCGGTGCCATCCGCGCCGTTTGTGGTACCATACCGGTTGTGAAACCGGTTGTGGTACCATACGTGCACAAGTTTTCACATAGCTTAAAAAATGCGGCCAGTAGGTATGGGGTACGTGTAGTGATGTCCGCTCCCAAAGTTGTCCTCTATTTGCTCCCGCGTGCATAAAAGAGTTCGGTTTACGAAAGACCTGCTCGTTCCTGTCCGGAAGAGAAAAAATAGATATGTTCAGTGTAAATCGTGTGTTGTATATAAGTTGCCATTGTCATGCGGGGGGCTTTATATAGGACAAACCGGGCGGTGCATTAACGTGAGACTAAGGGAACACTTAACCTCATTAACGGCAGCTGGCACGTTTTGCACTTGCCAGCTCATTGTAGGGAGTGTGCTGCCAACCTATGGCAGATAAAGCCACTTGTTTGTTTGGGCATCGAGACAAATGCCTAGGGAATGATGAGGCTTTTTTCATTGAAAGGGAGGGGGAAAGGTGTGTAAGTAAGCCGTCTGTGGCCCTTGTGAAAAGGAGCTTCGGTACCTGGGTTCAGCGCTGCCAGGTTAAGTGATTATTAGTTTGTTAGGACTGTTCGCATGCCTTTTGGAGAGTAAGAAGGTGGTGTTTTTAGCTTTTCTCGGTTGTTACCACGTGTTGATGTTCACAATGATTAGGCATGTTGCGTACCTTGTTTGCTATGCTGCGCAGACGCCTTTGGTTTGCCACGTGACCGGGTCGAATGCTTGATATATGTGCGCGGTAATTTCCAATAAAGTTTAAATTGCGAGTTCAGCGCGGTGTCGTCTCTTCCTCTGTCCTTGTCTATATTTTTTGCGCTGTTTTTAAAACCCATACTTCACTACACATGGACCCCTCGCCACCGCGATCGCGACCGGACCCGATAACAAGTCATGACCAGCGTCTAGTGCTCACTGATCACGGTGATGATGACCTTCGTTCAAGAACTGTTAGGAAACCCTCCACACATGCACACGGGTTCGTGAAACGTGCGTACTTTCTCCACAATAACGGATATGTATAAGCACTACATATCAGCATACCGCTTCTGGCCTTGGTACATTGCCGTTGGCAGCGTTACCCAACTTTATACAACTGGTTTATAACACATATGCGGCTCTTCAGCATATATGTGTGCGTATAAAATTTATACAAATCTTTAGCATCATTTCGTAACGCTTCGCTCGGTAAAAAAAATTACGCCACAGTCACCTTCCCGCCGCATGCTCCGCATAACATCGACTTCCACGGTACGTGGGAACTGCCGAATTTTTTTCACGATCTTCTTCTTCTTTCGTATTTATTTCATGCTTATTTAAATCTTCATCTCTCTCTAAATATCCTTCGTATTTATTGTTTTCTTCATATTTCTTTGTTCCTTTATCGGCTGCCATTGTTCACAATGGGGGCGGAGGATCCCTCAAGCCATCATTACGGCTTTTCCCTCCGCCCACTAGTTACACTGCATTAATGAGAACTAACAGAAAATAACGCCAAGGAAAGTATAGAGGGTGTTATCTGTTGTATTTAGAATATAAATGTGAAGAAAGTAAAGTGGACGAAAAGATAACTTGACGCCGGCAGGGACGGAACCTGCGACCTTCGAATAACGCGTCCGATGCTCTACCACTGAGCTACGGCGGCGGTCATCCCCCCGTCCACTTTATAGGGTACATATGTGCATTTAAACCTAGGAGTGTTAGTCAGCGCCAATCGCAGCCATGGCGGCGAGTGTGGAACACTCTTTTTCTGCCTTTTTGGCGTCACGTAGCACGTGATCTTTTGACGAGCTGGCAGCTGACCAATAATCCCACGCATACTACCTGAAGGCATCATGTCTGCGAGAACGAGACCCTTGGTATGAATGAAGGAAAGAAGATGGCTTTTAAGGGCTCGTTTTTCTTTGTTAGACACTGTACTGTGATGAAGCAAATAAAGCAATGAATGAATGAATGAATGAATGAATGAATCAATCAATCAATCAATCAATCAATCAATCAATCAATCAATCAATCAATCAATCAATCAATCAATCAATCAATCAATCAATCTCTTTAATATTGCCCTCTGTCCTCCTAACTATCACATCACTTCTCCTCACTCTTATTACTCTTTCCCACACTTTGCTATGCTATACTCTACATGAATGTGCTTTGGTGTAGCCTATCACCTCCTTCTTTGCCTCCTTGTCACCCTAACATGACTCCTCCTCCCTCTCACCTCTCCTTCTCGTCCCCTTGCTAAACTATACTATACAAGGCTATGTCATATTTTACATTCTCCCCTCCTCCTGTCATTCCTCCTCACCCTCTTCCCTTTCCCGCTCCTTGCTATACTATACTATGCCTGGCTTGCTATGGTACGAGCTGCTTGGCACATACAAGCCTTCAGTGGCGCATACACACCCAAGATTTTGCGTCCCATGCCGGAATAACCCTACGCTTAAACAGATACACTGTTAACAGTGGACGGTCGTAGCCCCCACAATGCGAAAGGTAGACAACCGGTGTTCTTTTACCGAACTCTTTTTTTCGTTAGCGTTGAATGACGAGACCATTAACGCCACTAGCATTTTCGCTTGCCTGCGAATGATCTTATAAGGATATTGTTTTGCTTTTTTCACAAATTGTATTGCCGCACGATTCATGGCCGATCCCCCGCGGTTGGTTGAGCCATTCTTCTAATAACCAAATAACCAACCATTGAGGTATGGCCACGAAACCTTAATCGTAAAGCTTAATCAATGAAGTTAACGTTTCTAAATGACGTCTAACTAAACCTTGAAGCTTGCGCACAGCTGTGTCGGTTATCTTGTCGTCTAGCATAAATAGCTGTGTGCATGCTGTACCTAATCCCAAAAATCAGTGCTTTAAATTCAGTGTTTCAATATTCAAGGAATCCTTTGAGGAAGGATTCCTTTAATATTGAATGTCATTTGTTTAGGCTGAACCACGAGTAACATTTATACTTACGAAGGCACTCTTGCTTGCACTTCCGTTCGCTTGCGAAATAGTTTGCTCCTGTGCCGCAATCTCCGTTCCTGAACATCCTGCAGCGCCCGACTTTATAATCGAAAAACCATGCGAGCCTGTTAGATAGGCAGCTGCCAGAGCGTGGTGTAGCTAAGCATCCAGGTGATTTTTTTCCAGCAGACTCTGGAAAAGTATTAAGTAACATTAAATTTTCAAACATAACTATCAGGGCACCTCACAGCGCTGTACAGAGCACATGATGGCATATCCCACATTATATA
This sequence comes from Rhipicephalus sanguineus, assembly GCF_013339695.2. Taxonomy (NCBI): domain Eukaryota; kingdom Metazoa; phylum Arthropoda; class Arachnida; order Ixodida; family Ixodidae; genus Rhipicephalus; species Rhipicephalus sanguineus. Next base: position 18,868,052 of record NC_051186.1, read on the forward strand.
AGCTCTTGCACCACCAACTTTCTCGCTTAGGAAAATTGCTATTGCAGTTAGAGTAACATGTGTGCCAACCGAGAACGCCCCCAAACAAAAATAACACTATTTCACTACTACAAGTAAGATGTGCGGGAGAACTACCAATAAAAAGTTGGAGGGTGACTAAGCTTCACCCTTTAGAGTGCTCCGTAATAGCATATTCGGACACCTAGTTTTTCAGAGAGCGAAGAAATAGGACACCGAGAATAGGCCACACAACACAGGCGCTGACTTCCAACAGGGTTTTATTGCGTAACGCGAAATACGTAGTCAGGGAAAGGGAAGACACGTGATAACCATAATAAAAGTCACAGTTTCGCCGCGAGGGCGAAGCAATGAATGCAATAGCAAGAAAAGCGGCCCGTGATGGCCGCGCTGCTACGCTGCAGAAGCATCTCGCCCCCGGCAGCAACTACCACACGAGCAGACAGCGGAAGGACGATGTTCTCCGTGCGCAAATATTAAAAGAAGCGAGCGAGCTGGCCTACGACTTTTAAACGCGCCCGTTGCGCTTCTCGCGCCATCTCGCTGGTAATGAAGAAACGCTTATAATCGCCTGCCATCTCGGAGTCCTGCCAGCGGTAAAGGGGTGTATATAACGCTCGCCGTTAACTACCTGAAGGATGTGCGCTTTGTGGCGTAGTAGTTATCGCCACGCGCTGCGGAGGCGAGAGGTTGCTGGTTCGATTCCGCGCTTCGGAAGCATTTTTCTTCGGGACTTATATACACACACACACACACGCACACACACACACCACACACACATATATATATATATATATATATTCATCTCGGACGTGTTCACTGCTGCCTTCGTCGACGTCACGACCATGAGACAATATACTTACACATATAAAGTCCATGACGTCCACGAAGGCGACGGCGACGGCAAAAACGAGCCGAGGCTGTCCACATCATTGTTATCGCAATAAAAGAAAGACTAGGGGTTACAGGATTTTGAAGGTGTTAATCTTGCAGAAGTCTGCAAGGTTAACAAGACTAACACAACTGCAAGATTAACACCTCAAAAGCCTGTAACCGCTAGTCATTCCTTTTATCATGGTTATCACCTATCTTCCTTTTCCCTGACTGTATAGTACGCGTTAGCGCAATAAAACCCTTTGGAAATCAGCGCCTTTGTTGTGTGGTCTATTCTCGGTGTCCTGTTTTTGCGCTCTTTAAAAACCATGTGTACGTACCGACTAGGCCGCTTAACCACCATTTTGAAGCATAATCGGGCCCCGTTCGCATGGCCTTTTCATTCGCTTGCCATGCGGCGCTTCTGGGAGGACACCCCAAATAAACCACGAGGAAATGAATTTGTGTGCTCATAACATTGACCGTTTTGAACTCTCCTAAAATACCTAATGTAAGTACAGTTCCGAAGTGCACGGTACGCCGTAATTCATTATTTCGCGAATTACCGAAGTATCCAATACTCGTCCTTAAGGCAATGCGCACACCTTTCTTAGCTTCACACTTCGTTGATACTGTGGCTGATAATGATGATAAATTATGCATCAGTGCTTTTTATTAGGTGTGTCTCTAAACCACCCTCTCGATGCGCGATTCACATGGCGTGACGGCTGGTGCGGCCCTTCCACGCAATACTGCGTCGGCTAACGTGTTACCTCAGCCGATATAACGCCTGTATAGGTCTTCCTTTTTTCGAAGCAATGGCAAGTACTTGCGTGGGTCTGTGGTAGAACAGCTGACTGTCATGCAGTATGCTTCTGTTCGATTCTGGGTCGAACCCACAATTTCAAATCTTTGCATTCGTCGTGATTTTTCGCTCACAACCAACGGCACCGATACCGACGCTTATAGCAGTATTTCGACGACACGGGATTTTCAATTCCAATGTGTGAACGTTACACGCGATAAGCCTCAGTCTTTGTTGTCTATATTGGTGCAGATTGCGGAAACGAATACACTACACGCTAAAAAAAAAAACAGTATGTGCGACTTCTTTCGGGGAGTCCTGACAAGCCACGTAAATGACTCTCTTGAAAGAGACAAGTTAACTCTCTTCTGGGTCACACGACTCTATGAAGAGAGTATAATCTCCAAAAGAATTGACATGCCTCTTCAAAGAGGGTCATATACGTGACTACTGAACACTCCCCGAAAGGAGTCACACATGCTCTTTTTTTTTCTTAGAGTGTGCTCGGCGGCAGAAATAAACGATTAAGGAAGTAGAGGGAAGGCTCTGCTGCGTTGACGTCAGTCTTCATAATGCCGTAAGAAACACAACATGCGCTTAGGTTCGTGAAGATATTGTGGGTATTTTTATTCGTTCGCGAAAGCCGCTTCTTGCGATAATATTGAAGTTTCATGCGTAAGCGTTTCCAAGCTAGTGTTTCAAAATTTTAGACTGTACTCTCATACATCGGCAATAATACATTACGATAAATGTGTTGCCGTGTGGAACAACAGTCATAAATCCTTAATACAGTGTGAATTCTTTTGGATGTGTGCGCGATGACTCCTGTAATGAAACTCGAGTTTGACACTGACAGCACTCGTTTTGTGGCATTCCTTTTGAATTGATAGGAAACATGCACTCACTTTGGCACGCATTCAAACAGCTCTGTTTTGTCACGAACATGTTATTCCCAGCACCGCAAAGACCTGGCTTGTACTTGAAGCAATCGTTCTTTTGAAAATTATAATGCCAAAAGCGATGTAATTCCTGGCATTGGCCTCGAACCAGCGGCTTCTGACATCTGTCTGGTGGTTTCACCACACCAGCTGAAAGAAAGAAAAAAATATGGGTGATATATGACAGTGGCCACGGGATGTCTAGCCGAGGAATAATAATCCCGGCTTCTTATCATACACTCGCTTTCGACACCTTGAGCCCGATTGTATCACGGCCCACGGGCGTAGCTTTTGCAGAAGGCTACAAGAAAAGCCGTTTCGTTTGCCTGAACCGCAGCCATTCCTATTCGGTATGTATAACGTTGATATTTCACGTTATATCCTCACGACCACTGCTCTTTCGAACAACTGTATTCGGCGAGCAGTGACGATTCCGACGATGGATTCACGCCTGTTTACAGTCGTAAACCAAAACGAGGATCTATGGGTGCTTCATCAGCTTCAACCGCATCTACTGTGAAGCCGAAGGTGGCTTCAACGAACTACACCGTCTTATTTGTGCCTGTTACGCCATCGGACAATCTGAGACACCTGAATCGGCAGACCATCTCGAGGAAACTCGAGTCTCTGGCTCCAAACGAAATCAAGGATGTTCGAGTCAACCCCCGCAAGAATGTCTTGGCCATCGATGTTATACACCAGGCATCTCTGCTTGCTCTGACCGGGGTCACAGACTTCGACGGTATAAAGGTTCGAGCTCACCTTCCACTTAACAAGGACATGGTGGTAGGCGTCATATACGATGTCGACATCTCCATTCCTTGTGGCGACCTTCCAATGCTCATCAAGGAAGTTAGTGATCATAGCAACATAGTCCTAGTCTCACGTCTGGGCAACTCGCGTTGCGTAAAGATTGTCTTCAAAGGCGACATATTGCCATCCCACGTGAAGGTCGGACACTTTCGTCACGTGGTCCGTCCATTTACACCACGACCACTCCAGTGCCGTAAATGTCAAAAAATGGGTCATGTGAGCGGAGTTTGCAGGAACGTGGCGATTTGCCCCCGCTGTGCAGAGCCACACAATGCGGAATCCTGCCGAGCAACTGTCCTGAAATGTACCAACTGCCATGGATCACACGAAGCCTCATCAAGGGACTGTCCATTGGTGAAAAAGGAATGGAGCGTCATGAGACAGATGGTACGGGACGGCTCAACGCACAAAGAGGCCGCTGATGTGGTGAGAAATAGACAACGACGCTCGCGACGGCGACGACCGTCTAAGGCTACTGCGGCGCGATCTGGACGGACAACGCGATCTCCTACTCCGACAGACCGTCAGACTTCTCCGAAGCGACAGCTATCACCACTGCCGCCACCACCACCGCCCACTGCATCACAGTCGGAGAGCCGAAAAGACGCAGAGGCTTTGAAAGCGGCGGCGGATGTCGCGTGGCCCTCACTGCCACCACTGCGCAGTCATAAACAGCCGATGCAGAATGGCCCGCAATGTACATCATCGTCCACAGATGATTGCCACGACAAAAACCTACAAGTCCTCGCTGTGTTGAGGTCTCTCATGACCACGATGCGCACTCTCCTCAACGGAATGACAACTCCGTCAGCTCAATGTGCTCTGCAAGTTCTGGATTCCTTGGAGCCAGTCCTTGCAAGCCTTTTTTAACGCCTACTTCTAAGACAACCGCAGAGGAAGCGATGTCAAATATTTCTCGGTTGTGACTGTCTGTGTGTGTGCGGTGAACACTGTGCGCGTATTACTTGTTCCTTCTTTCCTCCTTGCTCTCTCTATTCTTTTTTCTCCCCTTCCCCCTCCCCCGTGTAGGGTAGCAAACCGGGTGCAACCTGGTTAACCTCCCTGCCTTTCCTTCGCTTTTATCTCTCTCTCTCTCTCAAGGTTAACATAACAGTCTTTCTGGGTAGAACTGGCAGCCGCCACTGAGCAAATCGCAAGAAACTCTGAGGAAACTCATCTGCTGGTCACCTGCAAAGCCAGCGAAAACGATTGCACGAAAGATATTTCGTTAAAAATAAACCGCGTACATATGAAGAGGTATGCTCAGCCCACAACGGAAATGCAACAGTTAAATAAGCGGGGCATCTTGGTCAATACTTTGAATGCAGTTATTTTCATTTGTTCTTTATACATGACACACGAAATTAAAATTTCTTATATCGCTTTTGAATTGTAGCCCCGTCGCGTCCTCAGTAGTCCCCTGCGGCATTGTAAAATGAGCACACTTTTGTTGTGTTTCATGCAGTGTTGAAGATCATTGTAGTTAGGAAAGTTAGGTATTTTTTGTACGTGGCCTGGGTAGGAACCAAGTAAAAGTTCTACTTACGCACGCACACTTCTCTACACTGATATTCAGTTACAAAGTGGTTGCGCCCTCCACTACATTCTCCGTGTTGAAACGCCCGACAGCTCTTGTAGTTAGAGTCGTAGAACCAACGGTGCATTCTTGGCTGGCAACCACCGAGGAAGGGGTTCGGAGGGCACGCACTTGGGCCCTTTTTCGCTGAATTGTCTGGAAAAGTTCCATGTTTTTAATAAATTCGTGAGAAAATGACACCAGTGCAGGCGCAATGCGATAGGCCCTCTAGAGTTATGATGCGCGTGATTGCTAATCGGTGTTTAGCAGAGCAGGACTACCTAGAAGATGCAAGGAACTGTGCCCCGTAAATTCATGAGTCAGGTTCACATGCTTAATGAGTTTGCATGATGGAAAGAACACCAGAACACCAGTGAGGGTTGAGCAGAGAGGATGAATTTACGAAACACTTGGGTTGGTGGGTCCCTGGTATAGCGAAGAGCTGAAAGTATATATATATATATATATATATATATATATATATATATATATATATATATATATATATATATATATACATATACATATATATATATACATATATATATATATATATATATATATATATATATATAATATATATATATATATATATATATATATATATATATAGCCATTTCTGATCTGGCGCCCTTTTATCTTTGTCTTTCACTTTATGGTCCCGTGAAATCATCACCGTCGACCTTGATTCAGCTTAGAAAACATATTTTTAAAATATGTACATACGGCGGATGACTGAAGCTGCAGATAGCATTGTCAACTCACTCGCTTGTCAAAACTGTCGCAAGGTCGTCCTGCTATTTTGGCGCACTTTTCCTTGCATCTGCCGTGAACATCTATTGCTAGTGCGTACTTTCTAAAAACATGTGACAGTTTTCGTGATCGGTAGCAGTTACCAGCCGGCTCCCTGCACATTTTACGATTAGCCATCTTTGTAATTGTTCCAATACTAGTAATACTACTATTATTATTACTACTACATTGCCACAACTAGGACCTATACTAATAAGCACAATAATAATAATAATCTGTTAGCAGTAGTCGTACGTGCACGAGAATTAAATGGGGAAAATCGATGCCCTAACTTCAGGCGTAATGCGAAACTTTGGTGAAACTAAGATAAATTTTAACGCTGCAGCGTTAAAGAGCTTGTTTCGCAGAAATTCCGGTGTGGGCAGCGTCGTCGTCGGTTCTGAGCGAAAAATCAGCGTTGTCTGTTAGCGAGAATTCGAGATAGATGCAAATGGATAACTAATAAAAAAACCTTTGGTCCGAGTGAGAATTGAACACTGGCCTTCTGCGTGGCAAGTACGTGTTCTACCACGGCGCCACGCCAGCGCTTGAACCTGCTTCGTAAAAAAAAAAAAAAAAAACGTTATAAGAATGTCATGTGTTGGGAGGAGTCTCCTTAACGCATGCAATATTGCGTGGCAGAAGCGCAGAACAGCGCCAGGCGTCAAACCATGCAAATTTCGCTACGAGTGGGTCGTTCAGAGTTACCCACCCATTACAAAATGTGGAGGTTAGCGTGGAACCTTACGGAAGCGTAGTGGGTACTTCAACAATTAGCAAAAGGAAGAATTACGGCGTAGCGGGCACTGCGCAACTGTACTTACAGCAGGCATTCTAGGATAGTTTGAAAAGACCAATGTTACGCGCACAAACGCCCCTTTCCTTGGGGCACTGTTGAGTGCGATGTGATTGGGCCTGATTACGCTACCGCGTTTTGCTCTTGACGGCAAAGCTCGAGCGTCATCCAAGTTGTTAAAACAATGTTACTTTATGACAACTGTAGAAGGAGCCATCGGCTGTGTACGAAAAACTGCTTGCAAAGTACAAGCGAAACGCAGAACGTTGTCTATACTGCTTTCATGATGCATTAATGCGCGTAAACGGCATTGTGTATAGACGGCATGTGCACAAAGGTCATCTTTTTGCAGTTTTTTTTTTCATAATAGCACTTTGCAGAGTTACTTGTATAAATAATGTGGTTTTTCGAAAGCTAACGTGAATACTCAACTCTGTTTTGTAGCCTTCAACAACGCTTTCAATGTATCATAGCAGTACTAGTAGTAAAGACTTTTCTTTGTAGCTGAAGTACTTGCTGCGTCGTATAAAAAGCCCAAATGGCTTTCGCAGAATGTGACAATGCTCTAGTTGCGCGCGACGAGGCCCATTAAGCTGCGTAATCCTGGAGGTCATTTTTGCAATCATAGATGAGTTGCTCGAAACCTTCACTCACTTTGGCAATCCATGCACAACTGCCTTGTTTGGAAGCCACCTTGTCCTCCACCGCAAAGCACCTGGCGTTGCGCGACGCATTGTTTGGTACTGGGATCTACATACCATGATTGATTTATTTCGCGGCATCCACCTTTAATAGGTCGCTCGAGGCAATATGCTGGCGGCATTTGCGGAGCAGCTGAAGAAAAAAAAAGAAATATGATTAACGTGAATAGAATGACCGCAAGGTCACATTGAACGAAGCGGTTTGGTGCAATAAGAATGCAAAGGTGACACGAAACAAAAAGGACGAACTAGAACAAAACTGTGAGAAGAATGCCTCACTTCTACAGCTAGAAGTCATCGGTATCTTCTGTAATTCGTTACTAAGTGAATATAGCGCTCTGAACACCCTCGTCACGTGCGTTCCATTGCGCTTCGTGGAATCGGTGGGATTCAAGAAGCATCTGTTACAGAACGAAAACGTGTCGCTCTACACACGAATCGAATTAACATATTGAGTCTGTCTGTTAATTTCCTGCTTGACATGATTCGTGGCACATGATTCGTGGAACACTCTTTCCTGCCTGTTGGCATCACGTGCTACGTGACGCCAACAGGCATAAAATAGAGTGTTCCACAATCGCCGCAATGGCTGCGATCGGCGCTGACTAACACTTCAAGGTTTAACTGCACATGTATAACCCATAAAGTGGACGAGGGTATGACCGCCGCCCTAGCTCAGTGGTAGAGCATCGGACGCGTTATTCGAAGGTCGCAGGTTCGCTCTCTGCCAGGGGCAAGTTATCTTTTCGTCCACTCTACTTTCTTCACATCTATATCCTAATTACTACAAATAACACCACCTATACTTTCCTTGGCCTTATTGTCTGTTAATTCTCATTACTCTCGTCATGTATTACGGGCAGATATGGTTGAGTACGGAAAGGAGATAGCGGTCCCGTGCCTTCAAATTGAACATGCCTGTTTATGCGCTTATTTAGGGCAAAAAAGTGGCTGGTTTCGCCTAGTACCGCTTCATTCTCCTAAAGGTCGCGTAGTCAGAAACATCCTGTGAGATGTGTACGTTTTCAAATTTCCGTAATTATGAATCCTTAATTAGTTAGGTTGCGTCATGTAAAAAGCGTCTACCTTACTCTTGTGCAGATAAAAGAGAAGACGAGTGTTACATCAACGTTGCTGGCGCGACACTGAGTACAGTGATCGTCATTATTAGCTCGGTAAGTGTGTCTTCGCACGATTTTATCCCTTTTTTACAGTTGTCATCCCGAATTTCGCGGGTCACGTGTTGTGACTTCTCTCGCCCACTACGTAACGCGCCGGAAATCGCAGGGCTCGAGATGCCCACGTAGCGGAAGTTGGCGTTTCATGGTTTGCCTGGTCCATCTAACACACTGATCTTGCCGTTACAACGGGAACAAACAACATGGTGCGGCACCCCTTAAAAATAGGGAAGAGGAAAACAATCCGCCTTTTACGTTCTCCTGTGCTGCCCTTTGAAGTTTTGGTGGGAAATTTGTAGGGGCCGGAACAACTGGCATCGTCATAACAAAAGCCTCCGAGATCAAGGGATGTTTCACTTCTTTCCGCTAGGGGAAGGGAGCATACGCTGCGGGATCGTGAAAGAGGCGGATTTCCAGAGGTTAGAAACGCTGGCCTCGTGAGTAACATTCACGAGTGTACAGTACGCACAGAACGAGGCTGTTCATGAGGACACGCGTGCAGAATAGAAGCTGTTGAACAAAGACAAACCTTGTGTTCCGAGTTCCCGATGCTCGGAGGCCGCAGTTTAAAAAAGCAGCCTGCGTCTTTAGTACCTTGCAGTTCCAAAACTACTTATGATTTACGTGGGTATACGTTATTGGTAATACCCAAAGTACAACGAACCTAATAAAAGCAGACTTCAAAAAGGTTTCGCGGCAGTAAAGTGATTATGTGCAACTTTTTGTTGAGCGCATGGTGACGTCAGTTCGGTCAGAAATGCTTCTGGGGAGCGCCGCTACGCGCTGATGCGCTAAACAGCGACGCAGTGATTTCAATGCGTGATTATAAAGCTCTAAATATTGTAATATCGGTGTTTTTTTCTGTACGAAAGGTATCTGCAACTATAATATACATTACTCGCCAACAAAAAATGGGGCTTTAAAAGTAGTAGGTGTCCCTTTAAGACATCAGAAAGACCACGAGTCGACATAACCAAAGAACCAAAAATGATGCTGATGACAATAATTCAGGCAGGTTGATACTGCAGGAATTATTAACATATTGCTAAAAGAATCAACCTAAACAGTGCTATAGAGATTAAAATTGCGTATGTAATAGAAAGCACATACAATTTTTTACAGATACTGCTATTAAGAATAGGTATTCTACAGCCAGATAAAACTTTTTCTAGATTAAACCCAACCTTCACAGGGCGCATGATCACTTATTTTTGCGTAAAACATAGGATAACATACCATAGACGTAGGTAACGGTAACGAGAAAGGCAAAGGCGCTATGTAGAAGCGCCATGGTCAGGTGTCTCACTTCTCACGTATGAACACAACGCATTTCGAGGCCTAGGTTTTTTTTACTAAGCGCGAACTAGCTCCGCAGCTGTTGTTTTCTTAAACCACGTTGAATGACGACCTTGCAGGTGTTCTTGCAAGAAAGCCGTAATAATATGACCCATTGTAGCTGATTCATTTTATCTTACAAATTAGTAATTGTGCGCGGTCTGTGCTGCGAAGGGCTCACCTGACCTGTCTTGAAATCCTGGACGTACCCGCGTTGTATGTCCTAGTTTCCCACTCTCCCCGCTTAAATCATTGTATTCCTACGCATCTGAGGTATTGTCCAGACTCTTTTGAAACAAAGGAACCATTTTTTATAAGTCAGCTGACGAGTACATGAGTTGGTTGTGCGGGATCATTGTAGAAATCACTGGTAAGGTAGAGAAAAAAACGCTGCAGCTTTTGTATGCTACGACTTCGAGATAGTGTCAAGCGAAATCAATATTGTTATCTCAAGACCATTTCTGTCGCGGCAGTCACCATTACCGGCGTTTTCTGTATTCGACGTCAGCAGAAGTCCAGTAAAAAAGCCGCTGTTGCAGACCAGTCACAATTTTTTTTCAGACATGTCGCGAAAGGCGAAAGGTATTATATATCATTTTACGAGGTAATAGACAAAAGCTCCAATTTACATATATTTTGAATGACTGTTTGAAGAGTATTCCTTGGTTCTGATGTGCGAACGAGTTACTATCGAGCATATTTTGCCGATTATGATACATTTTTCAATTACGCTCAGTTATTCTGGATTCACCTGTACAGCATGCTATAGTTAGGCGTGGCGATGATACAGCTCGAGCACAAGTTATTTTCGTAGTTCTAATATGAATGGCACTAGCACCAAATGGACTCTCTTTTTTTACCTTCCAAGCACTTCCGGTCGAGGACTTAGTTCACGCTTTCCTAATTTAGAAATAGCCTTCTAAAAATAGAAATCTATTGTTCTGGTTGAAGTTCAGAGTTATTTCGAGTACATACATATGAATTCACTTAAGATGAGGGATGTGTTAGGATATGTTAGAATAATGAATGAAAATAATCGGCTGAATTGACTGAAAGGAGTGAAAAGAAACAAGAGAAGGGTCAAATGGGGAGCTAGCTAGGTCATGGAGGGATGCGAGGTCGGGGCCCAGGTGTATGCGCCTGTCGCCGTCCACTCTGCCAGCTTATGTTGTGTTTCTTGCTCTGCACATCGAGGGGTTTTCTCTTTCTTCGTGTGAGGGGCCTCGTTGTAGAATCTCTTTGGGGTGTGGGTGGTGGTTGCATCTACATAGATTATGGTCCTGTCCCGCCTGAGTTGGGCCGCAATACGTACTTGGCGAGACGTCGTTATCCCCCAGGATGAGATGACAACGGTCTCCTGGGGTTGAGGACACTGCGCGTTTGGGCTCTGCGCAATGCCAAGATCTGGTGTCTGTTTAGGCCACCGATCGCGTCCGTCAGCAGATTTCATTGAAAGATTGTGAGCAACTGGATTGGTTGCGGCACGTGGCGGCGTAGATCCCAACTACGCGCTACTTTCTACGGGGCCTCCGAGATCCGGCTTGTCAGCACAGCGAAACTAAAAGTTAACCCAATGTATGCACCAGGGAATACGAACGATGACGTGCGAGTGCCACTGCCAGACACATACGTCAATGATTTGGATTGTCCTCAAATTATTTTCTGATCTGCTTAAGATAAACTTCATTTATGAACTGCTCTGCGGACAACATTGTCGGTGAAATCGTGTCTATCAGCAGACAAACTGAAATCCGTTTCTTGATATGGGCCGTCGATCGTCGAGCTAAACGAAACCATGTTCGAAAGTATATTTTTAAGCCCGTCAGACAAAAAAAAATCACGTTTTCGTTGTGATGTTGTCTTGGATCGGTGTCTTCAGGCCTTACCTTTTTTGGTGATATAACTTAGCCTTATGTCTAATCAGAAGTCAAGGTTTTCACCGTCTGATCGGAAAGTGTCAGGATAAGAAGTAAAAGATTTATATCGGCCACAAAGGAAAAGAAAAATTCAGAGCCCTTCCACAAGTGTGTAGATGGAAGACAGCCAAGCCAGCGGCAGCGGCTTCACGTCGTTTTCGCGCCCATTCGCGCTTTTGCGTGCGTTGGCGCTCCTTCAAATACGGCTGTTCTTCCTCCAAGCGAACGATACCGATTCTTTCCATAGAGAATATAAAGGACAGCTGCTGAGAACAGCGCTAGCGCGACCTTTACGTCACGAGACAAAGGGGCACACCGACTGGGGCAAATGGCCGCCGCCGAGTATCGCGACACTTATGAGAGAGGCATCGGCGGTGGATGGAGGGCGAGTTGAACCTGTGGCGCTTTACACATTTCATATACAAGCCGCACTTGCTACATAAAGCGTATATATCCGCCTCCGAAAATCGTTCTTCTACGCGCCGTTTCGTCCGCGAACGCCATCTGGCGGAACATAGCCGAAAGACGTTTCGGCTCCCCCGATAGAAACAAGGCTCCCGTCAAGTGTACCGAAACTTCTTCTTATTTCTTTCTGGTCTGCGTCCCTCTCTTTAGTTTTATTATGTCGAATTATGACGACTGTTCATGTGCTCGGTTTCTCTTGTTAAGTTATAGGATTTCTTTAGTTTAAGCAAAGTACAATAGCGACAGGGCAACAAATAACGAATACACGTCCGGTATTGTCTTGAGTAATCGTGCTATAACGAACAGGGTATGTTCTAAGAAACGACAAAACGCGTATTATCCAACACAGTGTATAATCAATTACACTCGTGTTCTGCAAATCTAGTCTGCGCTCACTGTACTAAAGAGTAGGTGAGATGGCTGTGTCACATCACACCACTGTCGCATTGTTCTCGTGCCTACATATTCAATGCACTGTTTTTATTGCAGATCTCACGACGACAGTCATCGTGTGCATTGTGCAATAGATATTTTGCTTGCTTCCTTGACAACACGAAATTATAATAGTAAGTGGAAAAAAATATCGAATACCCTGGAAATGTTAGCCGTTGAAAAACAGTCACCGAACAAAACACAAGGCAAACTGAACTGATTATTTAAATTTGATATTTGTATTCAGGTAAACATTGCCTGAATGTCGAAAATTCTTGTTTGATTCAGGGGGCCTAGAATGTTTTAGTAGTGGCACCACTTATTGTATTGCGTGAGACTTGAGTTGCGGCGGTGCATTTGAGTCGCGCTTTGCAACCTTGTATTCACTGTAGATTCCGCACATACAATACCACTGATAGTTGACAGCAAATCTTGTAAGCAGCTCAGAGATGGCACCAATTCTTTTTAATTCATCGACACCTAGGGACATTTTGCCGTCGTCTACGTCTGAACGCGGCATACAGGAACAAATATTTGTAACGCATAGCGCGTACCGCTAATCTCTACTGTATTAACTGTGGCAGCTTATAGACAGTGGATTATATATTACTTGAATGCCCCGGGCACCACGACGAGGGAGAACTTTTTGCGCGGCAAATGGGCATGATTTGCCCATATTCATTAACGTTACGCAGCATGTTAGGTCTAATAACGTGTCTTTAAAAAAAAGACGGCCTTTAGATTTATTATTCAATTACTTGTCAGAAATTGACATGACTGGTAAACTTCAAAGATTCACTATATCATTTAGAAAAGCCTAAACTTACCTGACATCCCAAATGTAAATATTATATTAAGGTTCACTTGCGTATTTCACGTTTCTTTACATCCTTTGTTTTTTCCCTCTACTTTTGAATCGTTTAATCCCATTCCCAATCCATACAGAGCCCTACACAGAGTAGCATGCCAGAGGTAATAGACGTATCGGCAAAAATCTAGGCTTTTCAATAAAGAGTCTGTCTATTTCTCTCTCGTTCCCGAGGCATCATTTCAAGCAAATGCCGACAGAAATTGTGAATAACCTAGACAAGCCACGCAGTAAAGTGACTGCATGGAGACCTCATGTCTTCTTCTTTATACAAAGAAGCTCTCACTTTATATGTTCATGCAAATTAAAGAAAACTTGGCAAATTTTGAGTCCAGCTATCTTCAAACGACCACAGACCGCAACTTTCGTTTGATTAACTATTAACTACCTTAGATCAGAACACATTACGGGATGCAATCCTTAAGATACAAAATTACTAAGCTTTTCAATGAAAACAAAGGCCTGTGGGACATATTAATATATTTGCCTTCTATAAAGGTGTTTAGAAGAGATATATACATATAGTCAATTGTGTTACGCCTTCTTGTGTTGTCAGTGCAAATATTTGCAGGCTTAACAATATGTTGGTGTGTTACTTATGGTACTTATGTCAATTATGTTACTTATGTCACTTATGTTGCTTACGTTACTTGTGCTATTGTTGCAGATTCATTAATGTGCTACATTTTAGTATTCGCCACAACGATGATGTTTTAGTGTGTGCTTATGCTGTTCCTTTTTAGTCATGTTGCTTCGCCGAGAACTGATTGTACAGGGGTCAGGGTCTCAGTCAGGCGCATGCTAGCGCCTTTAGTCCTGAGCAGTAATGATGCGGCCGACTGAGAAAGCCAAGGAAAATTAATGCATGTCTCTCGCGCTGTGGCCCGTTTTGTCTTGCAAGAACTTATTACACGAATCTAAGGAGAGGTTGGTGTCAATGTGCGGCGCCGACTACTGCTCTTCTCTTGATAATAGTTGCCGTGGCAAAGTAGAGCACAAGCACAAAACTATACAAAGGCACTCACGTACTCAGTGCCAATTCTTCAACAAGAGAAAATTTCCATTCAGCACAATGGTTTTAAAAGACACACTCACAGAAACGAAAATGTCCACAAGTAACATAAAAGTACGCTAAGATCTTGTCACAGCCGAATGTAAGTCACTTGCAAACTGTCGTGTGGTCCCTGATTGTATAACTTAATGCATTACGAAATGTGCAGCAGCGTTCTGACGTTACGGGGAGTATAACACGCGGCCAATTGTTTGTTACATACCACTTAAAATGATAGCACTACGACGATGGCATACCGTATGCTTTATGTGCTTCTGGGTTACTATAACTATTGTATAATGTTACGTATACATATCCTGCTCAGGTTTAATTTGTTCTCGTTTATTTTTGTACTGTTGCGTTTCCCTTAGCTATTCTGTGTATTCTTTGTGTATTCGGAATTTCTGGCTGTAATCGGCTCTTATATACATGTGTTGAGTACTAAGAGGTCACCCTCATGGTGCCGTAACCACAGAGCTTGGAATGTTACCAACGTTACTAGTCAGGGTATTACTTGCACAGAACAGGTGAATAATTTTGAACTGAAGCAAAAAAAAAAAACATAAATAGACGTAAACGTACTCACATTCGTCATTCGGTGGCCTCTCCTAATTCACTGGCAACCAGGAGAACGAGACAGGCAATATTCGCATTTTCACCGTTTCTGCTTTGGCAAAGCCTTGCGAGAACGTGAAGCAGAGTTTCGAATACTGGCCTCTATCCTCCTGTACGCAAGGTCAGTAAGTAGGTACGTAGTAAACTTTATTCAGGTCTCGAAGAATCTTTACGTCGTTTTTATAGGGGCGAGGCTGCGGGCCGCTGCCACGTTGTGACAGGGAGGCCCAGCCTCACCGCCACATCGTGGGCCTTCTGGACATCCTGGAGTTGATCAAATCAGTCGTGGCTCTTGAGAAATGAATGAAATACTTCCCCCGTTAATACGTGGTCCGTGTGGTGACGCAAGGTTGGTAAAAAAAATATGGACAGGCTTCAGACAGCAGTACATGTCATTGAAAAAGCTTGCGGTTGGATAGTGCCCTGTCAGCATGATATATATCGTTAATAAAAAGAGAGCAAGACGTTTTAAATTAAGCCGTATGTGCAAACGTACATATCTTAATTGTAATTTATCTAAAAATCGTTGTCTTAATTTGTGATTCCATTAATGAGAGGTTCTCTGGAATACAGCTTGCATATGCCACGAAATCAGGGCCCGTGCTATCCTGTGTCTTTTCCTTGAGGTAGTTCGATTCGTGCTTCGCCATGGGTGGTCTTGATGAATGTGTGCCGTGTGCGTGATCTGAGAAATGAACAAAAATAGAAGCCAAGTGTCAGCTGGTACTGCAAATAGACCTCCCAGAGATTGACAGCCCGTTTCAACGCATGCATTAGCCGAACCACACCTCTTATTCCATCAAATTCCCTCTCAGGTCAATTTGAAGGGTTATGTCGAAGCTATCTTCAAAATAATTTTATTGCGATAGCAATTATATGGACAGTTTCGGCTGGATTTTGCCGTCGCTGTCGCCGTCGCCGCCGTCATGCGCCGTATATGTATAAGTATGTATATATATGTCAAAGTCCCAAAGAAAAATAATTTTAAAAAATGCTTCCGAAGCGCGGAATCGAACCAGCGACATCTCGTTCCGCAGCGCGTGGCGCTAACCACTACGCCAGAAAGAGCAGATCCTTCAGGTAGTAACGGCGAGCGTTATATAAGCACCCTTTACCGCTGGCAGGACTCAGAGACGGCAGGCGCTTATAAGCGTTTCTTCATTACCAACGAAATGGCGCAAGGAGCGCGACGGGCGCATTTAAAAGTCGTCGGCGAGCTCGCTCGCTTCTGATATTTGCGCAGAGAGAACCTTGCCCTTCCGCTGTATGCTCGCGCGGTTTTCTCATGGTGAGGCGAAGAGGGATGTTTCGGGCTTTCACCGTGATGTCCGAGCTCATGTTACGGAGCGTACGAAAGTCACTCGAGCTCAAGGGACGCCGCTAAATGAGCAAACAGAAGATGAGCGCAAACTATCAAGTGTCACAGCTCGACACTTGAAGCACGCTAGTTTCCTTCGCTGCTTCGGCCGCCTTTGCAACATGAGCGCTGTCCAAACTGAGAATATCCATTGGCGAGCCTCACTTCGTAAAGCATTAGTTTCTTGCTATCGCATTCATTGCTTCGCCCTTGCGGCGAAACTGCGACTTTTTTTCAAGTGATAAATATCTACAACACTAAAAAACACTCAAACATGTGCAGGAATTCGACGGAAGCGCCAGCGGCATCCTAAAATAACACAAAGAGCAGATTCATGGTACAGCTGTCTAATTGAAGGTTATATGATTAGAGAGGTTTATGGAGCATTCAGTGTGGTGTCAGACAAAATATCACAAGTCAGGCACGTAGCCAGCATTTTCACTTGGGGGAGGGGGGGGGGCAAGGTTGAATTGTTCGATAGAAAGTATTCCCATGGCAAAAAGAACAAAAATGTTGCGCGGGAATATAGAAGGCTAAACAAATTTCGGGGGGGAGGGCTGCCTCCCCCCCCCCCACTTTGCCTACTTGCCTGTCACAAATTATTCTATATTTTCAAGTATATAGATGCCTTGTGATATGTCTTGTTACCTCGAGGTTGTGTAAACAAAAATTAAAAAATAAACAATAGTTTTATGTTGAAACTGCCTTTAATATCTTCAATAATTCAAATGATTTACGGGTTCATGCGGCATAAGACTAGTAAGTTTTTAGGGTGCCGGGCATATTGCGGGTCTTTGGATTCATTTTGACCACCTGGTGTTTTTTAGTGTGGCCTCCGCCATAGTAGACGGGTGCTGTTGTAAACCCATGCTGTTCCTTTTTAGTTGGGTTTGCATTGTAGACTACTGAGATGCGGCCGCTGTGACCGCGATACGAACGTGCGTCTTCGAGCTTCTCAGCACAACGCAGCTGCTAAGCTATCACGACTCGGTGAGCTTGAAGGGTTCGTTACTCCTGTTCAAGTAACACAATGCAGCAATTAGACCCGGAAATATAGTGTAGCCAGGAAATATACATCAGAGACTCGGAAGTCAGAAATCTGGAAGTGAGGCCACCTTGGTGGCCCATCTATTTTGTTGTTCAATGAGTTTGCCAGAGAGTATTTGAGCGAGCTTTGAATTCGCTTTGCTATGAGGTGCGCGCAGTGTGCATACTGCTTACGCGCGTCATAACAAAACCAAAAAGTCACATGGTCCCTCACACATTTGCCAAACATGGCTCGTAGACGAAACCCATATTCTTTGTTCTATTTTATCAGTCATTTATAGTGATCCTCCCCACCCCCCACCATACACTCGTCGCTTCATGGTGTTGAACTGCCTCAGCGATTGGCCCATCTCTGACCAATCAACAATGTCACGTGATTACGATTCATGTCATCGTTATCACCCTGACTGCGCCCATTGCAGGGCAAAGGCCTCTCCAATGTTCCGCCAATAAACCTGGTCCTACGCTTGCTGCGGCCGCGTTATACCCGCAAACTTAATCTCATCTGCCCACCTAACTTTCTGCCTCCCCCTCACACGTTTGCCTTCTCCTGGCATCCAGCCAGTTAATCTTAATGACCAGTGGTTATATTGCCTATGCGCTACATGCACTGTCCATGTCCACTGCTTCTTCATTTCGAATAAGGTGTCCTTAACACCTGTTTGTTCTCTGACCCACTCTGCTATATTGTTTCCCTTAAGGTACACCTAACGTATTCCTTTCAATTGCTCGCTGCTTCGTCCTCAATTTTTGTAAGCCTCCAGGTTTCTGCTCCGTAGGTATGTGACGTCCTCATGTGACACCATGTTATCTGTCATCACCGCTATAAGACAACGTCATCACGATTTTTGAAAATGTGCGACATGACAGACATCATCAGGACGCCATCTGTGATCATGTCACTTTTTGGACCATTGATATTGACGCCGTCACCGACGACGACGGCTGCTCTTCGCGTTTGACGAGACGTCTAATTCTTTCGCCTCTATGAGATTTTAATGAATCGGAGCCCGTATTTAAAAAAAGGTCAGTTTCACCGCAAGGGCGAAGCAATGAATGCGATAGCAACAAATTGTAGTGTTACACGAAGTCAGGCTGGCAGCTAACTGTTCTGTATCCGATCTCGCATAACTAAGTGCAAGGAAGGAAGACGAAGTGTCCGCTTAACAGAACGCTTGTGACTACCGATCCGCTAGTTTCTTAATATTTCTGCCTTCACCGCTGGATATCCGCCACGTTTCTGGCGCCGATGCGAGTATAGACGTCCCCGGGCCCTGCCGGGGATGGCGGCGACAGCGGCGGCGGTCTCCAGGAAGCGCACTGGGCTCCATAGTGATACGGACAGCGACGAAACCAGTGTCTACTCGCTCAGCAGTGAGGACTGGTCCGATGACGACTTTCAGCTCGTACGACGCCGTAAGGCGAAGCGAAGAAACACCGGGTCCCTCCTGTCTTCAGGCAAGTCGACTCTCAAATCTACTCGGAAGACCGCAGTCAGTACGATTATTTTCGTACCAGAACTCGCTACCGACAACCTGAGACAACTCAACAGACAGTCGGTCTCGGTGCTTCTCGAAGCGGCGGTGCCAAATGAAGTAACGGACGTGAGAGTCAACTCACGATAAAATGTCCTGGCTGTCGACGTCGCACATGAGACTGCACTGAGCACATTGAGCAAAATTACGGAACTTGATGGCATAAAGGTTCGCTCGTACATCCCACTGGCCAGTGGTACCACTACTGGTGTCATCTACGATGTGGACGTCTCTGTTTCCAACACAGACTTGCCCAGTCTGGTGAAGCCAACAGTAGATGGCATCCCTATAATACACATGTCGCGCATGGGCACATCTCGCTGTATAAAACTAACATTCAAGGGTGAATCTCTGCCCTCCCATGTCAAGGTAGGCCACTTTCGGCATCCTGTACGACCGTTCATTCCACGGCCACTCCAATGCCGCAAATGTATGAGGTTTGGACACGTGAGCGCCGTGTGTCAGAGCACGATCATTTGCTCTCGCTGCGCCGAACCACACGCTGCAGACTCCTGTGATGCCACGGTCCTCAAGTGCCGCAACTGCCTCGGGTCCCATGACGCTTCGTCAAACGAGTGCCCCAAGAAACAGAAAGAAAACGAGATTCTGAAGCAGATGGTACGAGACCGCTCGTCTCGTCGGGAAGCTGTTGCTGTCGTCACAAAGCGACGCTCCCGACGGCGTAGATGTTCAAGGAACTCTGTGAAGCGCAGTTCACAGGTGACACCTCATACTCTTCTGCCTAGACTAGACACGCCCGAGTCGATTTCTGAGGACAAGACCGCACCAGAGCACATAGACACTGAAGCATGGCCGGCATTGCCAAAGCTGCAGCCAGAGCCACAGCCAGAACCACAGCCACAGCCAAAGCCACAGCACCATACACAGCGACTCCAATGGTCGCAGCAGACACAGACCGAGTCAACGACAGCGCTGGTTCTCCACGACTTGCCGGAGAAAGACAAGGACATTGCTGCGATGCTTCGCTCTCTTCTGAACACTATATTGATGCTTTTGAATAAGCTAAACACTCCGTCAGCCCGAACTGCCCTGCAAGTGCTGGAGATTCTCGATCCAGTGTTTTCAGCGCTGCAGTAATCACAACGGCTCGCCTACGGCTCTCTTAAATGCCGCGATTCCCCAATGGTATTTCAGAGCGCTGATGTCATGTAGGTCAGAGAAGCTCCAGCCTCAGTGACTGATTGTACCCCTTCGCACGTGCAGTGCTCTCCTTCTCTCTCTTCCTCTTTCTATTCCCCATTCCCTTATCCCCAGTGCAGGGTAGCAAACCGGACGTTCGTCTGGTTAACCTCCCTGCCTTTCCTCTTCTCTTTCTCTCTCTCTCTCGCGTAACTACAAAATGCTGGTGTAAGAGAATGCGGCTGCTCTAGGGAGAAATGCTCTCCGCATAGTCACTACGTGCTGAGAGCGCAGCACGTAGAAGGGTATACGGGCCGCCCGCTGTGATGGCTGTCGAGATAACGCGCGCCAGCGATCATGACCACGCCCTTAGATTCAAAGTTCAAAGTTGCTCCTTGCATGACACTCCCCCTTCCCTCGCGTCTTCGCGTGTTTTAAGGCCCGTTAAGGACGGGCGGGGCCTTTCCTGTCTGCTTCGACGGCAGGCCTCCCGAGCGGGGTGATGTTATCGCATGCACTCTCCGAGCGACGGAAATGAGCCGGCTCGTTTGAACTCTGCTTCGGCCGCGTTCGTCGCCCCCACTCGCGCGCTTTTACCAGCGGTAGAACGTACAATGCGCGGGGGATCTTATCAATTTGGACTTCATACCGGAAGGACATGACGGCGACGGCGACGGCAAAGACCAGTCGAGAATGTCCATATAATTGCTATCGCAATAAAATTGCCGCTAGCGTTGTTCGTCAAAGAAATATTCGGCCATTGGGGATGCAAAACATAAGATTAAAGGCATAAGCCTGGCGTAGAAACATGCCAAGTCGTCCACCACAGGTTTGAATTGCTTGGACGCGAAAAGCGTAGGCGGTATATACCTGAAGCTTGACTAATTAGAATAATTTTTTAAACTGGTGGCTTGTAAGCAGTACGCTATAGTTGCCTTTGTGCCTCAATTGTGGTTTTGTTTCCCATTTTTGCTATCTAACACGTGCACTCCTTAAAGCGTTGGTCTTGAATCTATTTACGCTAGTTAAAATACACAGTCTTTTTTTTCTCGTTGTTTGCGTAATTGATAGCTAGTAGCATTTAAGCTTTCTCTTCGTATCCCTGCTATTTGTTTCTCACTGTTGCTTTTGTCAGAACATATTTTCAAGAGTTTTTTACATCAGGGCTGTTCTAGTGAAAGTTTGCAGTGCGTCGTAGGTAGAAAATTATCGTCATCATGAACCGGCACGCGCTTAATGACCGCACAAGCATTCTACACAGAGAATTAGCAAGAGAAGCTGCAACGTGTCCAACAGCTCTGCTGTGACCCAGCCTTGCGCGACTTACTGCAATCTCCGCTAATTTTTTTTTACTTGTTCGCTTAGAAACATTGTGTCAAAGCGCATCTTGATTTTCTGTATACTACACTTGACTGTCATTATTCGCATTTTATTACACTTGTATTTCTGCACTTTACTTAAACGTATTCCACGACTAACTGCAAAGCTGTTCTTAGTCGTGGAATACGCTCAGCGCTGGTCACGGTGTTTTGCGGCGTCGCGAGGGTGAGACTGGGTAGGAGAGAACGGGCTACGCCGCGCCAAGATGGGCGAGGGCAAGGGTAGGTGGAAAGGATGGACCAATGAGAGGCGCACAAAAAAATATAGGTGAGGATGAGCCTGACGAAGGCGCATCACCTTCGCTGTTTCGACAGTGTTCGCGAAATGGAGCTGGCAGCATTTTTTTTCCCTGCCTCCGCGCATTCAGGATAAGTACCAGACGCAGTCAGGCAACTGATACTTTTTTGTCTGGGACATTTACACTATCATGAGAGAAGAAGTTTTGATCCTGAATCCCCGAGCAGCGACAGCTTCGCTATTCGGTTACGATAGAAATGTGCTTGTTTGGGCCGCTCATCCCAGCAATCCTTTGCGCAATACATACGTCGTTCCGCTACACTTACCAGCGCGTCCGGACTGACCGAGGCCCCTTCTTACCTTGCTTTGATTTGAGACATGAACAATAAAAAAAAATTACACCATCTCCCGCTAAAAGAGACCACGAGGCGATGCGAAGCCGGAGCACTTGCACGATCGCGTTCAGTTGGCGTTCGTTTGGCATGCTACCAACCTTACGTCGTGGAACGCGAAGAGGAACGCTACGCGCGTCGTGTCTTCCCTCTAGCCTGGCCGTTAATTCGCACAGGGCGAGCGGGGAACGCGGTCGAGAGGCGTGCGAGAGGGGAAGGGAACGCGCATGCGCTGGCGCTCATCGCGGCATTGCGCAGGAGAGAATGAGGCAGGCGAGAGGGAGGAGCATAGGAGAGGAGAGGAGCGGGAGGAGGATGCGCATGCGCACCACCACCACCACCGGATTGAACTCGGCCATAATATGCTTCGCATCTAAAATGTACGATCATACAAATGGTTTACTCACAACTGCACCTCTTCATGCAAGCTGCGTGCGTCGGGAAGCTGTTACCACTTCTTACGCAGAGATTGTTAGGAAGAGTAGCACAGACGCCTTTGAGTAACGAAAAAAACCATCTGTTGTTGTGAAATGCTGAGCACTTTTGAGGATATGCTTTCCAACTGCAAATGGCTTCGGGCATTTGATGCGCTGCAAATGCAAGTAAAAGGTAGTCTAAAACGGGAAGTTGCAAAGAAGTAAGGTATGTAGATTTCGTCAAAGCCTTTTCATGTCTGCTCAAAAACAGAAAGAAAGGAAGAACGCAGCACGATGCCCTTCTTTCACTTACGCTGTAGTGTCAATGAACAGTTTTGCTTTTGCTTAGTAAATCGGTTCTAGCCAAGGTGCGCAGGATCAAAAACGTTTCGTGAAGCGGAAAAAATGCAGATAAATCATTCATATGGCATGAAGTTAAGAAGAGAACATATACGCGATTTTTTTAAAGAAAGGTTCACCGTTACCTTCGAACTTAATCTGGGTCGCGGTTCAAACGAGGGGTCATCGTCTTTGCTTTCAGGGTCGGTCACTGTACTACATGAGCTAACCAGACGGCTATCAGCTCATGCATCAAACGTGAAATAGTCGGGAACTCGAGATGCTCAGACACTGAAAACAACAAATCGGATCTCTGAAAGTCTTTATGAAAATCTTCACTTATAAATATTGCCACAAAGGATGGCTTATACATGATGGCATGTGGCACATGTGTGTATGTAGCAGTGTTCATTTATTGCTATGGGAAGACACTATACGTTCTGTTTCCGCTTACCCACTGAGTTCAGTGAGGTTAGTGCAGACTTTAACACTTTAGCTGTAAACGGATTACCTCTTTGCCGCATGTGCAATACTTTTTTTAGTTTTAGAATGGGCATCGCTTCGGAAACTATTGTGGCACAGTCAACGTGCAACCATACGAAGAGCACGCATCTGCAACGCAGCGAGCGCGTCCGCGCCAGCTAGGGATCTTTCTGAGAACTAGAAGTGGCTACGACAGCGCCATCTAGTGAACACTCCCAGAACTAGAGGTGGCTACCTACCACTACTACATACTATAGAGGAGAGACAGATCCATACCCAAAGGAGCTTCGCCCCTAAAAAGAAGGACGCTCAAAGCCAGAACTAGCGTGTAAGAGCTGCTCTCCAGAAGTCTACAATGAAACGCCACGCAAACGGGGAACTCTGTGATTTGCATGCTATGCAGCGTTTCTAATCTCGGGTTACCGCTAATATTTCGATCTTTGTTTCGCGCTGGCGCTTTAATGTAAGCGTCAGTGAACTGGTGTGACGCTTCTAATAATAGGTGGAAATTCGCTAAATGTTGCACAAAACACGCTAGGAATGGTTTTCTTTTTAAGTTCTACCTTAGCGAGCGGCGTGATATTTTACAGATGTCGGAATACAATGTGTGCAAGCTGCACGGACAATTGTTTTCTACAATTTTGTTGCTACCATCATAGAGAAAATTATACTCACGTAAACAAATAGCCTGACAAACTGTCTCCGATGGGAAGACCATTATCTTTCCTCTGCAAGCAGTGTGCTCCAGCATCTTGCAATGCCTGTCAGTAATATCAAAACTCCAAGCAGGATACCTCTCTCCACAAGTGTGCATGGCCACCATTAGACATATTTCAGGCTTCGTGTTATTGATAGCTGAAAAAATGAAATACTTTCGTAAGCGTCTGTAAGGTCCTGGCAAAATGGACGTATAACGCAGTTCTGCTGGTGATATCAGACAGTGTCCCAGGGGTTTAACTATACAATGTTTTCAGTACTCCCATAGGAGCGAAACGAAAGAGCAAGAGAGAAAGAGAGAGAGCGAAAGACGAAAACTTCAGTTTTGCACCGAGGTGCGTTGTCAGAAATACGTGAACAACACGCAAAGCAAGACGCGAACTTGCTTTATTACTGGTTGTACTACTCAGCTGAGTCGACATTGAGAAAGTGGAAATACGATCAGCCTGTGAACCATATTTTGAATATTATGCACATGCTGATTTAACGAAAATTTTGCTTGGGGATGCGTTTTGTTTCCATGCATAGTTTATACGTTATCGAGCAGGCTGCTTGCTACTTAGCCGACTTCTATTTTATATTTTTTAAGTAACGCTTGTGCTCTAACTACCCTTTCTTTCTCTTTCTGCCTCTATCTCTATCTCTTTCTCTATTTCTCACTTCCTCTTTCTTTCTTTCTCTCTTTCTTTCTTTCTTTCTTTCTTTCTTTCTTTCTTTCTTTCTTTCTTTCTTTCTTTCTTTCTTTCTTTCTTTCTTGCTTTCTTTCTTTCTCTTTTTCTCTCTGTATCGTTATCTGTGTCTTTGCATGATTTTCTTTCTTTCTGTCGGTCTTCCTCTTTCTTGTTTTTTTCCTTTCTTTATCCCTATTTCTCTCTCTCTCTCTCTTACTTCCTGTGCTATGCTTTAATCTCTCCCGTCCTCCTTTCCCTCCTCCTCATCCTAGCAACTCTCCTCCTCACCATTTCTTCCCTTTCCCACCCCTGGCTACACTATACCATACAAGCCTATGTTTTGTTCTGCTGGCGTGCCTGGATAACCGAGTGGTTACGATACTCACCTTCGGATCGTGGGCACGCGGCTTCGAATCCTGCCTTGTTAAGAAATCTTTTTTGCGAACAATTGTCCTTCTTTTTCTATCTAGTCCTTTCTCTCTCTCTCTCTCTCGGTACTTGTTCGCTCGCCTGTCCGAGTTATCGTATCTCACGCCGGACAAATCAGCGCGTCGAGAGAGGGCGCACTGCGCACATGTTCGGGAAGCGAACTTCAATGAAGCAGATGGCACGTCGGCTGAGTTGTTGCGTTGCACGCGTTAGAAATGTAGAGGCCACTCATGATGATGACAGTTTATGTGAACGCAGAACGGCATAACGAAAAGCATTAGCAGCTCCGCTCTAAAGACACTCGACCCTCTGTCCCAATGCCTACTGCTCCACCGCTTCGAAGCCGAGCGCGCTTACCACAGCGCCACCATTGCGTTATCGTCACAACAGGCGATGGTGGCGCAGTGTTGTTACTATACCCGTGTAACGCACCGGTGTCATTGCACCGCACTCAGGGTAGCGATAGCAGTGATTGACTGTGCACGTGATTGGGCTCTGCCCGACGGGGTTAGTCAACAGATGGCACTGCAGCTCGCCGTGTTAGATCAGCAGCCCTTCGACATGTGATTCGCGTGTCTGCGATGAAACGCTCTCCATGTAAGATAACTAGCTACAAATAATGGTTCTGCATGCATTATGTATACTCACGTTGACACCTTTTTTTGCATTCACGCAGAGTAGGGAAACTGTTGCCTCCGTCAACGCAAGAGCGAGGTGGCACCGATTTACAACGCCCTGCATTATTGCTGTAATACCAGGCCTCCGTCGACTTGTGGTATGTGGCAGTAAGCGGCGACTGCGTGCACACCTTCGGAACATGATGATGTAATCCTGCAAGGATCATGGTTAAATATGTGGTACGTAAATTTTCTCATCTCAGTATGTGCGTCGCGAATCGTTCACATGCCGAAAATCTCATCATATATGCTCAAACGATGTGCGCTATTACTGGCCAGTGGCGCTCTGTTTAGAGAAAAAGGGCCAGGCCAGAGCAACATTCTGAATTATGACAATTAGCATTCCTGATGATATTGTTACTGGATAATATTTAATTCAAAATATGTCTTTCTTGTTTTTTAAAGTATTTTAGTGGTGGTGGCATGAAAGTTACCTTTAAAAGCCACTAATTTTACGCTGCGTGAAACATTTTGGGGTTTCATGAGGGCATATAGCCCAGCAAGTTCTGGTTTCCAAAAGCACAGAGTAGAAGGAAGAGCGATTTTGGCGTTTGCTGAATTCGCTTAAAGCTACCTTTCTTCTCTTCCGTGTCTAGAACTGTAGCGTATCTGTTATGCCTCAATCAACTAACATTGACGGAAGATAAAAGCTTCTACGAAAGCTTAAAGGGCCCCTCACCAGACCACATAGCAAATTTTAGTTGTACGCTGGAAGTTGTTGTGTGCCGAATGAAGAGCAGTATGCCGCAAGAATTGTTCAAATCGGTTCATTACGAGCTGAGAAAAACAATAATTTGTAGCGGCGCGAAACCATGATGCGAGGAGGCGAGTTTCAAACCCTTGCCACTTGCTCCGTGTAGCCTTAGCAAGCCAAATCCCTTCCCTGCCCTCTCCACTTGACATATACGCATGAACACGTCATGCACATGCATGGTCACGTGCGCATGACGTGCCCGAGCCAGCCCAAGCACGCGAGCGGCGTTGCACGGCCGCTACCTTTTTTTTTATGTAGCGGCCGTGGGCGTTTCGTAGGCGTTCTCTGTGGTGTACTGCCTGTTTCTGCGGAACGGGCATGGAAGTTGAGACATTTGTACGGGCACGAGAGTGGCGGTATCATTAGCCAGTGCCACATTAACGTTTACTTGGACGCGGTAGAATAAGTGGAGCCCAATGAGTGCTCGAACGCGCCAGAACATTACTTTCGTTTCCAGGGCTGGCGTCTGCTCGATGCGCTAAC